>NW_027515931.1:0-68364 GCF_048772815.1 Callospermophilus lateralis
GCTGCCCAACTTTCACTCTTCTAGGTTCAAGCTTTCGTTTCCAGTAACAGTTTGAATTTTTAGGTTTCACTCTGTTTTCTGTTATATAGATAGATGTGTTTGAAACTCTAAATCAAACACGGTTTGTGCTAGCTCCTTGAAATTTGACAAAATGAAGTAGTTCTAAGTTCTATCTCTATGGTTTGTTTCCTCTTGAAGTACCACATGCAAAGACTGGCGAAAAACACTTTCGTTTGAAAGGGGTTGCCAAGCTTCCAAAAAACTACTAGTTTGCTGAAATCTCTGCAAACATTTTTTCACCAAATCTTGATGATACTTGGTGGTAATGATCAGTTCACTAATCCCACTTGGCTGCCCAACTTTCACTCTTCTATGTTCAAGCATCCGTTTCCAGTAACACTTTGAATTTTTAGGTTTCACTCTGTTTTCTGCTATATAGATAGATGTGTTTGAAACTCTGAATCAAACACGGTTTGTGCTAGCTCCGTGAAACTGGACCAAATGAAGTAGTTCTAAGTTCTATCTCTATGGTTTGTTTCCTCTTGAAGTACCCCATGCAGAGACTGGCGAAAAACACTTTCGTTTGAAAGGGGTTGCCAAGATTCCAAAAAACTACTAGTTTGCTGAAATCCCAGCAAACATTTTTTCACCAAATCTTGATGATACTTGGTGGTAATGATCAGTTCACTAATCCCACTTGGCTGCCCAAATTTCACTCTTCTAGGTTCAAGCGTTCGTTTCCAGTAACACTTTGAATTTTAGGTTTCACTCTGTTTTCTGCTATATAGATAGATGTGTTTGAAACTCTAAATCAAACACGGTTTGTGCTAGCTCCTTGAAACTTGACAAAATGACGTAGTTCTAAGTTCTATCTCTATGGTTTGTTTCCTCTTGAAGTACAACATGCAGAGACTGGCGAAGAACACTTTCGTTTGAAAGGGGTTGCCAAGCGTCCAAAAAACTACTCGTTTGCTGAAATCTCAGCAAACATTTTTTCAACAAATCTTGATGATACTTGGTGGTAATGATCAGTTCACTAATCCCACTTGGCTGCCCAACTTTCACTCTTCTAGGTTCAAGCGTTCGTTTCCAGTAACAGTTTGAATTTTTAGGTTTCACTCTGTTTTCTGCTATATAGATAGATGTGTTTGAAACTCTAAATCAAACACGGTTTGTGCTAGCTCCGTGAAACTTGACAAAATGAAGTAGTTCTAAGTTCTATCTCTATGGTTTGTTTCCTCTTGAAGTACCCCATGCAGAGACTGGCGAAAAACACTTTCGTTTGAAAGGGGTTGCCAAGCTTCCAAAAAACTACAAGTTTGCTGAAATCTCAGCAAACATTTTTTCAAAAAATCTTGATGATACTTGGTGGTAATGATCAGTTCACTAAGCCCACTTGGCTGCCCAAATTTTATTCTTCTAGGTTGAAGCTTTCGTTTCCAGTAACAGTTTGAATTTTTAGGTTTCACTTTGTTTTCTTCTACATAGATAGCTGTGTTTGGAATTCTAAATCAAACACAGTTTTTGCTAGCTCCTTGAAACTTGACCAAATGAAGTAGTTCTAAGTTCTATCTCTATAGTTTGTTTCCTCTTGAACTACCCCATGCTGAGACTGGCGAAAAACACTTTCGTTTGAAAGGGGTTGCCAAGCTTCCAAAAAACTACTAGTTTGCTGAAATCTCAGCAAACATTTTTTCACCAAATCTTGATGATACTTGGTGGTAATGATCAGTTCACTAATCCCACTTGTCTGCCCAACTTTCACTCTTCTAGTTTCAAGCGTTCGTTTCCAGTAATAGTTTGAATTTTTAGGTTTCACTCTGTTTTCTGCTATATAGATAGATGGGTTTGAAACTCTAAATCAAACACGGTTTGTGCTAGCTCCGTGAAACTTGACAAAATGAAGTAGTTCTAAGTTCTATCTCTATGGTTTGTTTCCTCTTGAAGTACCCCATGCAGAGACTGGCGAAAAACACTTTCGTTTGAAAGGGGTTGCCAAGCTTCCAAAAAAATTACTAGTTTGCTGAAATCTCAGCAAACATTTTTTCAACAAATCTTGATGATACTTGGTGGTAATGATCAGTTCACTAATCCCACTGGGCTGCCAAAATTTTATTCTTCTAGGTTGAAGCTTTCGTTTCCAGTAACAGTTTGAATTTTTAGGTTTCACTTTGTTTTCTCCTACATAGATAGCTGTGTTTGGAATTCTAAATCAAACACAGTTTTTGCTAGCTCCTTGAAACTTGACCAAATGAAGTAGTTCTAAGTTCTATCTCTATGGTTTGTTTCCTCTTGAAGTACCCCATGCTGAGACTGGCGAAAGACACTTTCGTTTTAAAGGGGTTGCCAAGCTTCCAAAAAACTACTCGTTTGTTGAAATCTCAGCAAACATTTTTTCACCAAAACTTGATGATACTAGGTGGTAATGATCAGTTCACTAATCCCACTTGGCTGCCCAACTCTCACTCTTCTAGGTTCAAGCGTTCGTTTCCAGTAACAGTTTGAATTTTTAGGTTTCACTCTGTTTTCAGCTATATAGATAGATGTGTTTGAAACTCTAAATCAAACACGGTTTGTGCTAGCTCCGTGAAACTTGACAAAATGAAGTAGTTCTAAGTTCTATCTCTATGGTTTGTTTCCTCTTGTAGTACCCCATGCAGAGACTGGCGAAAAACACTTTCGTTTGAAAGGGGTTGCCAAGCTTCCAAAAAACTACTAGTTTGCTGAAATCTCAGCAAACATTTTTTCAACAAATCTTGATGATACTTGGTGGTAATTATCAGTTAACTAATCCCACTTGGCTGCCCAAAATTTATTCTTCTAGGTTGAAGCTTTCGTTTCCAGTAACAGTTTGAATTTTTAGGTTTCACTTTGTTTTCTCCTACATAGATAGCTGTGTTTGGAATTCTGAATCAAACACAGTTTGTGCTAGCTCCTTGAAACTTGACCAAATGAAGTAGTTCTAAGTTCTATCTTGATGGTTTGTTTCCTCTTGAAGTACCCCATGCTGAGACTGGCGAAAAACACTTTCGTTTGAAAGGGGTTGCCAAGCTTCCAAAAAACTACTAGTTTGCTGAAATCTCAGCAAACATTTTTTCACCAAATCTTGATGATACTTGGTGGTAATGATCAGTTCACTAATCCCACTTGGCTGCCCAATTTTTATTCTTCTAGATTGAAGCATTCGTTTCCAGTAACAGTTTGAATTTTTAGTTTTCACTCTGTTTTCTCCTACATAGATAGCTGTGTTTGGAATTCTAAATCAAACACGGTTTGTGCTAGCTCCTTGAGACATGACCAAGTGAAGTAGTTCTAAGTTCTATCTCTATGGTTTGTTTCCTCTTGAAGTATCACATGCAGAGACTGGCGAAAAACACTTTCGTTTGAAAGGGGTTGCCAAGCTTCCAAAAAACTACTCGTTTGCTGAAATCTCAGCAAACATTTTTTCAACAAATCTTGATGATACTTGGTGGTAATGATCAGTTCACTAATCCCACTTGGCTGCCCGAATTTTATTCTTCTAGTTTGAAGCTTTCGTTTCCAGTAACAGTTTGAATTTTTAGGTTTCACTTTGTTTTCTCCTACATAGATAGCTGTGTTTGGAATTCTAAATCAAACACAGTTTGTGCTAGCTCCTTGAAACTTGACCAAATGAAGTAGTTCTAAGTTCTATCTCTATGGTTTGTTTCCTCTTGAAGTACCCCATGCTGAGACTGGCGAAAAACACTTTCATTTGAAAGGGGTTGCCAAGCTTCCAAAAAACTACTAGTTTGCTGAAATCTCAGCAAACTTTTTTTCACCAAATCTTGATGATACTTGGTGGTAATGATCAGTTCACTAATCCCACTTGGCTGCCCAAATTTCACTCTTCTAGGTTCAAGCGTTCGTTTCCAGTAACAGTTTGAAATTTTAGGTTTCACTTTGTTTTCTCCTACATAGGTAGCTGTGTTTGGAATTCTAAATCAAACACAGTTTTTGCTAGCTCCTTGAAACATGACCAAATGAAGTAGTTCTAAATTCTACCTCTATGGTTTGTTTCCTCTTGAAGTACCCCATGCAGAGACTGGAGAAAAACTCTTTCGTTTGAAAGGGGTTGCCAAGCTTCCAAAAAACTACTCGTTTGCTGAAATCTCAGCAAACACTTTTTCACCAAATCTTGATGATACTAGGTGGTAATGATCAGTGCACTAAGCCCACTTGGCTGCCCAATTTTTACTCTTCTAGGTTCAAGCGTTCGTTTCCAGTAACACTTTGAATTTTTAGGTTTCACTCTGTTTTCTGCTATATAGATAGATGTGTTTGAAACTCTAAATCAAACACGGTTTGTGCTAGCTCCTTGAAACTTGACAAAATGAAGTAGTTCTAAGTTCTACCTCTATGGTTCGTTTCCTCTTGAAGTACCCCATGCAGAGACTGGCGAAGAACACTTTCGTTTGAAAGGGGTTGCCAAATTCCAAAAAACTACTCGTTTGATGAAATCTCAGCAAACATTTTTTCACCAAATTTGATGATACTTGGTGGTAATGATCAGTTCACTAATCCCACTTGGCTGCCCAACTTTCACTCTTCTAGGTTCAAGCTTTCGTTTCCAGTAACAGTTTGAATTTTTAGGTTTCACTCTGTTTTCTGTTATATAGATAGATGTGTTTGAAACTCTAAATCAAACACGGTTTGTGCTAGCTCCTTGAAATTTGACAAAATGAAGTAGTTCTAAGTTCTATCTCTATGGTTTGTTTCCTCTTGAAGTACCACATGCAAAGACTGGCGAAAAACACTTTCGTTTGAAAGGGGTTGCCAAGCTTCCAAAAAACTACTAGTTTGCTGAAATCTCTGCAAACATTTTTTCACCAAATCTTGATGATACTTGGTGGTAATGATCAGTTCACTAATCCCACTTGGCTGCCCAACTTTCACTCTTCTATGTTCAAGCATCCGTTTCCAGTAACACTTTGAATTTTTAGGTTTCACTCTGTTTTCTGCTATATAGATAGATGTGTTTGAAACTCTGAATCAAACACGGTTCGTGCTAGCTCCGTGAAACTGGACCAAATGAAGTAGTTCTAAGTTCTATCTCTATGGTTTGTTTCCTCTTGAAGTACCCCATGCAGAGACTGGCGAAAAACACTTTCGTTTGAAAGGGGTTGCCAAGATTCCAAAAAACTACTAGTTTGCTGAAATCCCAGCAAACATTTTTTCACCAAATCTTGATGATACTTGGTGGTAATGATCAGTTCACTAATCCCACTTGGCTGCCCAAATTTCACTCTTCTAGGTTCAAGCGTTCGTTTCCAGTAACACTTTGAATTTTTAGGTTTCACTCTGTTTTCTGCTATATAGATAGATGTGTTTGAAACTCTAAATCAAACACGGTTTGTGCTAGCTCCTTGAAACTTGACAAAATGACGTAGTTCTAAGTTCTATCTCTATGGTTTGTTTCCTCTTGAAGTACAACATGCAGAGACTGGCGAAGAACACTTTCGTTTGAAAGGGGTTGCCAAGCGTCCAAAAAACTACTCGTTTGCTGAAATCTCAGCAAACATTTTTTCACCAAATCTTGATGATACTTGGTGGTAATGATCAGTTCACTAATCCCACTTGGCTGCCCAACTTTCACTCTTCTAGGTTCAAGCTTTCGTTTCCAGTAACAGTTTGAATTTTTAGGTTTCACTCTGTTTTCTGTTATATAGATAGATGTGTTTGAAACTCTAAATCAAACACGGTTTGTGCTAGCTCCTTGAAACTTGACAAAATGAAGTAGTTCTAAGTTCTATCTCTATGGTTTGTTTCCTCTTGAAGTACCCCATGCAGAGACTGGCGAAAAACACTTTCGTTTGAAAGGGGTTGCCAAGCTTCCAAAAAACTACTAGTTTGCTGAAATCTCAGCAAACATTTTTTCACCAAATCTTGATGATACTTGGTGGTAATGATCAGTTCACTAAGCCCACTTGGCTGCCTAATTTTCACTCTTCTAGATTCAAGCGTTCGTTTCCACTAACACTTTGAATTTTTAGGTTTCACTCTGTTTTCTGTTATATAGATAGATGTGTTTGAAACTCTAAATCAAACACGGTTTGTGCTAGCTCCTTGAAACTTGACCAAATGAAGTAGTTCTATGTTCTATCTCTATGGTTTGTTTCCTCTTGAAGTACCCCATGCAGAGACTGGCGAAAAACACTTTCGTTTGAAAGGGGTTGCCAAGCTTCCAAAAAACTACTAGTTTGCTGAAATCTCAGCAAACATTTTTTCACCAAATCTTGATGATACTTGGTGGTAGTGATCAGTTCACTAATCCCACTTGGCTGCCCAAATTTTATTCTTCTAGTTTGAAGCTTTCGTTTCCAGTGACTGTTTGAATTTTTAGGTTTCACTCTGTTTTCTGCTATATAGATAGATGTGTTTGAAACTCTAAATCAAACACGGTTTGTGCTAGCTCCTTGAAACTTGACCAAATGAAGTAGTTCTAAGTTCTATCTCTATGGTTTGTTTCCTCTTGACGTACCCTATGCAGAGACTGGCGAAAAACACTTTCATTTGAAACGGGTTGCCAAGCTTCCAAAAAACTACTCGTTTGCTGAAATCTCAGCAAACATTTTTTCACCAAATCTTGATGATACTAGGTGGTAATCATCAGTGCACTAAGCCCACTTGGCTGCCCAATTTTTACTCTTCTAGGTTCAAGCGTTCATTTCCAGTAACACTTTGAAATTTTAGGTTTCACTCTGTTTTCTGCTATATAGATAGATGTCTTTGAAACACTAAATCAAACACGGTTTGTGCTAGTTCCTTGAAACTTGACAAAATGAAGTAGATCTAAGTTCTATCTCTATGGTTTGTTTCCTCTTGAAGTACCCCATGCAGAGACTGGCGAAAAACACTTTCGTTTGAAAGGGGTTGCCAAGCTTCCAAAAAACTACTAGTTTGCTGAAATCTCAGCAAACATTTTTTCACCAAATCTTGATGATACTTGGTGGTAATGATCAGTTCACTAATCCCACTTGGATGCCCAATTTTTATTCTTCTAGGTTGAAGCATTCTTTTCCAGTAACAGTTTGAATTTTTAGGTTTCACTCTGTTTTCTCCTACATAGATAGCTGTGTTTGGAATTCTAAATCAAACACGGTTTGTGCTAGGTCCTTGAAACTTGACCAAATGAAGTAGTTCTATGTTCCATCTCTATGGTTTGTTTCCTCTTGAAGTACACCATGCAGATACTGGCGAAAAACACTTTCGTTTGAAAGGGGTTGCCAAGCTTCCAAAAAACTACTCGTTTGCTGAAATCTCAGCAAACATTTTTTCACCAAATCTTGATGATACTTGGTGGTAATGATCAGTTCCCTAAGCCCACTTGGCTGCCCAATTTTTATTCTTCTAGGTTGAAGCATTTGTTTCCAGTAACAGTTTGAATTTTTAGGTTTCACTCTGTTTTCTCCTACATAGATAGATGTGTTTGGAATTCTAAATCAAACACGGTTTGTGCTAGCTCCTTGAAACTTGACCAAATGAAGTAGTTCTAAGTTCTATCTCTATGGTTTGTTTCCTCGTGAAGTACCCCATGCAGAGACGGGCGAAAAACACTTTCGTATGAAAGGGTTTGCCAACCTTCCAAAAAACTACTAGTTTGCTGAAATCTCAGCAAACATTTTTTCACCAAATCTTGATGATACTTGGTGGTAATGATCAGTTCACTAATCTCACTAAGCTGCCCAATCTTCACTCTTCTAGGTTCAAGCGTTCGTTTCCAGTAACACTTTGAATTTTTAGGTTTCACTCTGTTTTCTGCTATATAGATAGATGTGTTTGAAACTCTAAATCAAACACGGTTTGTGCTAGCTCCTTGAAACTTGACCAAATGAAGTAGTTCTATGTTCCATCTCTATGGTTTGTTTCCTCTTGAAGTACACCATGCAGAGACTGGCGAAAAACACTTTAGTTTGAAACGAGTTGCCAAGCTTCCAAAAAACTACTAGTTTGCTGAAATCTCAGCAAACATTTTTTCACCAAATCTTGATTATACTTGGTGGTAATGATCAGTTCACTAATCCCACTTGGCTGCCCAACTTTCACTCTTCTAGGTTCAAGCATCCGTTTCCAGTAACACTTTGAATTTTTAGGTTTCACTCTGTTTTCTGCTATATAGATAGATGTGTTTGAAACTCTGAATCAAACACGGTTTGTGCTAGCTCCGTGAAACTTGACCAAATGATGTAGTTCTAAGTTCTATCTCTATGGTTTGTTTCCTCTTGAAGTACCCCATGCAGAGACTGGCGAAAAACACTTTCGTTTGAAAGGGGTGGCCAAGCTTCCAAAAAACTACTAGTTTGCTGAAATCTCAGCAAACATTTTTTCACCAAATCTTGATGATACTTGGTGGTAATGATCAGTTCACTAATCCCACTTGGCTGCCCAATTTTTATTCTTCTAGGTTGAAGCATTCGTTTCCAGTAACAGTTTGAATTTTTAGGTTTCACTCTGTTTTCAACTACATAGATAGCTGTGTTTGGAATTCTAAATCAAACACGGTTTGTGCTAGCTCCTTGAAACTTGACCAAATGAAGTAGTTCTAAGTTCTATCTCTATGGTTTGTTTCCTCTTGAAGTACCCCATGCAGAGACTGGCGCAAAACACTTTCGTTTGAAAGGGGTTTCCAAGCTTCCAAAAAACTACTAGTTTGCTGAAATCTCAGCAAACCTTTTTTCACCAAAACTTGATGATACTTTGTGGTAATGATCAGTTCACAAATCCCACTTGGCTGCCCAACTTTCACTCTTCTAGGTTCAAGCGTTCGTTTCCAGTAACACTTTGAATTTTTAGGTTTCACTCTGTTTTCTGCTATATAGATAGATGTGTTTGAAACTCTAAATCATACACGGTTTGTGCTAGCTCCTTGAAACTTGGCCAAATGAAGTAGTTCTAAGTTCTATCTCTATGGTTTGTTCCCTCTTGAAGTACCCCATGCAGAGACTGGCGAAAAACACTTTCGTTTGAAAGGGGTTGCCAAGCTTCCAAAAAACTACTAGTTTGCTGAAGTCTCAGCAAATATTTTTTCACCAAATCTTGATGATACTTGGTGGTAATGATCAGTTCACTAAGCCCACTTGGCTGCCCAATTTTTACTCTTCTAGGTTCAAGCGTTCGTTCCAGTAATACTTTGAATTTTAAGGTTTCACTCTGTTTTCTGCTATATAGATAGATGTGTTTGAAACACTAAATCAAACACGGTTTGTGCTAGCTCCTTGAAACTTGACCAAATGAAGTAGTTCTATGTTCCATCTCTATGGTTTGTTTCCTCTTGAAGTACACCATGCAGAAAAACAATTTCGTTTGAAAGATATGGCCAAGCTTCCAAAAAACTTCTAGTTTGCTGAAATCTCAGCAAAACTTTTTTCACCAAATCTTAATGATATTTGGTGGTAATGATCAGTTCACTAATCCCACTTGGCTAGCCAATTTTTATTCTTCTAGGTTGAAGCATTTGTTTCCAGTAACAGTTTGAATTTTTAGGTTTCACTCTGTTTTCTCCTACATAGATAGATGTGTTTGGAATTCTAAATCAAACACGGTTTGTGCTAGCTCCTTGAAACTTGACCAAATGAAGTAGTTCTAAGTTCTATCTCTATGGTTTGTTTCCTCTTGAAGTACCCCATGCAGAGACTGGCGAAAAACACTTTCGTTTGAAAGGGGTTGCAAGCTTCCAAAAAACTACTAGTTTTCTGAAATCTCAGCAAACATTTTTTCACCAAATCTTGATGATACTTGGTGGTAATGATCAGTTCACTAATCTCACTTGGCTGCCCAACTTTTAGTCTTCTATGTTCAAGGGTTCGTTTCCAGTAACACTTTGAATTTTTAGGTTTCACTCTGTTTTCTGCTATATAGATAGATGTGTTTGAAACTCTAAATCAAACACGGTTTGTGCTAGCTCCTTGAAACTTGAATAAATGAAGTAGTTCTATGTTCCATCTCTATGGTTTGTTTCCTCTTGAAGTACACCATGCAGAAAAACAATTTCGTTTGAAAGATGTGGCCAAGCTTCCAAAAAACTACTAGTTTGCTGAAATCTCAGCAAACATTTTTTCACCAAATCTTGATGATACTTGGTGGTAATGATGAGTTCACTAAGCCCACTTAGCTGCCCAATTTTTATTCTTCTAGGTTAAAGCATTCCTTTCCAGTAACAGTTTGAATTTTTAGGTTTCACTCTGTTTTCTCCTACATAGATAGCTGTGTTTGGAATTCTAAATCAAACACGGTTTGTGCTAGCTCCTTGAAACTTGACAAATGAAGTAGTTCCATGTTCCATCTCTATGGTTTGTTTCCTCTTGAAGTACACCATGCAGAGACTGGCGAAAAACACTTTCGTTTGAAAGAAGTGGCCAAGTTTCAAAAAAACTACTAGTTTGCTGAAATCTCAGCAAAATTTTTTTCACCAAATCTTAATGATACTTGGTGGTAATGATCAGTTCACTAATCCCACTTGGCTGCCCAACTTTCACTCTTCTAGGTTCAAGCGTTCGTTTCCAGGAACACTTTGAATTTTAAGTTTCACTCTGTTTTCTGCTATATAGATAGATGTGTTTGAAACTCTAAATCAAACACGGTTTGTGCTAGCTCCTTGAAACTTGACCAAATGAAGTAGTTCTAAGTTCTATCTCTATGGTTTGTTTCCTCTTGAAGTACCCCATGAAGAGACTGGCGAAAAACACTTTCGTTTGAAAGGGGTTGCCAAGCTTCCAAAAAACTACTAGTTTGCTGAAATCTCAGCAAACATTTTTTCACCAAATCTTGATGATACTTGGTGGTAATGATCACTTCACTAATCTCATTTGGCTGCCCAACTTTCACTCTTCTAGGTTCAAGCGTTCGTTTCCAGTAACACTTTGAATTTTTAGGTTTCACTCTGTTTTCTGCTATATACATAGATGTGTTTGAAACTCTATATCAAACACGGTTTGTGCTTGTTCCTTGAAACTTGACCAAATGAAGTAGTTCTAAGTTGTATCTCTATGGTTTGTTTCCTCTTGAAGTACCCCATGCAGAGACTGGCGAAAAACACTTTCGTTTGAAAGGGGTTGCCAAGCTTCCAAAAAACTACTAGTTTGCTGAAATCTCAGCAAACATTTTTTCACCAAATCTTGATGATACTTGGTGGTAATGATCAGTTCACTAATCCCACTTGGCTGCCCAACTTTCACTCTTCTAGGTTCAAGCATTCGTTTCCAGTAACACTTTGAATTTTTAGGTTTCACTCTGTTTCCTGCTATATAGATAGATGTGTTTGAAACTCTGAATCAAACACGGTTTGTGCTAGCTCCGTGAAACTTGACCAAATGAAGTAGTTCTAAGTTCTATCTCTATGGTTTGTTTCCTCTTGAAGTACCCCATGCAGAGACTGGCGAAAAACACTTTCGTTTGAAAGGGGTTGCCAAGCTTCCAAAAAACTACTAGTTTGCTGAAATCTCAGCAAACATTTTTTCACCAAATCTTGATGATACTTGGTGGTAATGATCAGTTCACTAATCCCACTTGGCTGCCCAATTTTTATTCTTCTAGGTTGAAGCATTCGTTTCCAGTAACACTCTGAATTTTTAGGTTTCACTCTGTTTTCTGCTATATAGATAGATGTGTTTGAAACTCTAAATCATACACGGTTTGTGATAGCTCCTTGAAACTTGGCCAAATGAAGTAGTTCTAAGTTCTATCTCTATGGTTTGTTCCCTCTTGAAGTACCCCATGCAGAGACTGGCGATAAACACTTTCGTTTGAAAGGGGTTGCCAAGCTTCCAAAAAACTACTAGTTTGCTGAAATCTCAGCAAATATTTTTTCACCAAATCTTGATGATACTTGGTGGTAATGATCAGTTCACTAAGCCCACTTGGCTGCCCAATTTTTACTCTTCTAGGTTCAAGCGTTCGTTTCCAGTAACACTTTGAATTTTAAGGTTTCACTCTGTTTTCTGCTATATAGACTGATGTGTTTGAAACTCTAAATCAAACACGGTTTGTGCTAGCTCCTTGAAACTTGACCAAATGAAGTAGTTCTATGTTCCATCTCTATGGTTTGTTTCCTCTTGAAGTACACCATGCAGAAAAACACTTTCGTTTTAAAGATGTGGCCAAGCTTCAAAAAACTTCTAGTTTGCTGAAATCTCAGCAAAACTTTTTTCACCAAATCTTAATGATACTTGGTGGTAATGATCAGTTCACTAATCCCACTTGGCTACCCAATTTTTATTCTTCTAGGTTGAAGCATTTGTTTCCAGTAACAGTTTGAATTTTTAGGTTTCACTCTGTTTTCTCCTACATAGATAGCTGTGTTTGGAATTCTAAATCAAACACGGTTTGTGCTAGCTCCTTGAAACTTGACCAAATGAAGTAGTTCTAAGTTCTATCTCTATGGTTTGTTTCCTCTTGAAGTACCCCATGCAGAGACGGGCGAAAAACACTTTCGTATGAAAGGGGTTGCCAAGCTTCCAAAAAACTACTAGTTTGCTGAAATCTCAGCAAACATTTTTTCTCCAAATCTTGATGATACTTGGTGGTAATGATCAGTTCACTAAGCCCATTTGGCTGCCCAATTTTTATTCTTCTAGGTTGAAGCATTCGTTTCCAGTAACACTTTGAATTTTTAGGTTTCACTCTGTTTTCTCCTACTTAGATAGCTGTGTTTGGAATTCTAAATCAAACACGGTTTGTGCTAGCTCCTTGAAACTTGACCAAATGAAGTAGTTCTAAGTTCTATCTCTATGGTTTTTTTCCTCTTGACGTACCCCATGCAGAGACTGGCGAAAAAAACTTTCGTTTGAAAGGGGTTGCCAAGCTTCCAAAAAATACTAGTTTGCTGAAATCTCAGCAAACATTTTTTCACCAAATCTTGATGATACTTGGTGGTAATGATCAGTTCACTAATCCCACTTGGCTGCCCAATTTTTACTCTTCTAGGTTCAAGCGTTCGTTTCCAGTAACACTTTGAATTTTTAGGTTTCACTCTGTTTTCTGCTATATAGATAGATGTGTTTGAAACTCTAAATCAAACACGGTTTGTGCTAGCTCCTTGAAACTTGACCAAATGAAGTAGTTCTATGTTCCATCTCTATGGTTTGTTTCCTCCTGAAGTACACCATGCAAAGACTGGAGAAAAACACTTTCATTTGAAAGAAGTGGCCAAGCTTCAAAAAAACTACTAGTTTGCTGAAATCTCAGCAAAACTTTTTTCACCAAATCTTAATGATACCTGGTGGTAATGATCAGTTCACTAATCCCACTTGGCTACCCAATTTTTATTCTTCTAGTTTGAAGCATTTGTTTCCAGTAACAGTTTGAATTTTTAGGTTTTACTCTATTTTATCCTACATAGATAGATGTGTTTGGAATTCTAAATCAAACACGGTTTGTGCTAGCTCCTTGAAAATTGACCAAATGAAGTAGTTCTAAGTTCTATCTCTATGGTTTGTTTCCTCTTGAAGTACCCCATGCAGAGACTGGCGAAAAACACTTTCGTTTGAAAGGGGTTGCCAAGCTTCCAAAAAACTACTAGTTTGCTGAAATCTCAGCAAACATTTTTTCACCAAATCTTGATGATACTTGGTGGTAATGATCAGTTCACTAATCTCACTTGGCTGCCCAACTTTTACTCTTCTAGGTTCAAGCTTTCGTTTCCAGTAACACTTTGAATTTTTAGGTTTCACTCTGTTTTCTGCTATATAGATAGATGTGTTTGAAACTCTAAATCAAACACGGTTTGTGCTAGCTCCGTGAAACTTGACCAAATGAATTAGTTCTAAGTTCTTTCTCTATGGTTTGTTTCCTCTTGAAGTACCCCATGCAGAGCCTGGCGAAAAACACTTTCGTTTGAAAAAGGTTGCCAAGCTTCCAAAAAACTACTAGTTTGCTGAAATCTCAGCAAACATTTTTTCACCAAATCTTGATGATACTTGGTGGTAATGATCAGTTCACTAAGCCCACTTTGCTGCCCAATATTTATTCTTCTAGGTTGAAGCTTTCGTTTCCAGTAACAGTTTGAATTTTTAGGTTTCACTCTCTTTTCTCCTACATAGATAGCTGTGTTTGGAATTCTAAATCAAACACGGTTTGTGCTAGCTCCTTGAAACTTGACCAAATGAAGTAGTTCTAAGTTCTATCTCTATGGCTTGTTTCCTCTTGAAGTACCCCATGCAGAGCCTGGCGAAAAACACTTTCGTTTGAAAGGGGTTGCCAAGCTTCCAAAAAACTACTAGTTTGCTGAAATCTCAGCAAAACTTTTTTCACCAAATCTTGATGATACTTGGTGGTAATGATCAGTTCACTAATCTCACTTGGCTGCCCAACTTTCACTCTTCTAGGTGCAAGCGTTCGTTTCCAGTAACACTTTGAATTTTTAGGTTTCACTCTGTTTTCTGCTATATAGATAGATGTGTTTGAAACTCTAAATCAAACACGGTTTGTGCTTGCTCCTTGATACTTGACCAAATGAAGTAGTTCTAAGTTCTATCTCTATGGTTTGTTTCCTCTTGAAGTACCCCATGCAGAGACTGGCGAAAAACACTTTCGTTTGAAAGGGGTTGCCAAGCTTCCAAAAAACTACTAGTTTGCTGAAATCTCAGCAAACATTTTTTCACCAAATCTTGATGATACTTGGTGGTAATGATCAGTTCACTAAGCCCACTTGGCGGCCCAATTTTTATTCTCTAGGATGAAGCATTTGTTTCCAGTAACAGTTTGAATTTTTAGGTTTCACTCTGTTTTCTCCTACATAGATAGCTGTGTTTGGAATTCTAAATCAAACACGGTTTGTGCTAGCTCCTTGAAACTTGACCAAATGAAGTAGTTCTAAGTTCTATCTCTATGTTTGTTTCCTCTTGAAGTGCCCCATGCAGAGACTGGCTAAAAACACTTTCGTTTGAAAGGGGTTGCCAAGCTTCCAAAAAACTACTAGTTTGCTGAAATCTCAGCAAACATTTTTTCACCAAAATTTGATGATACTTTGTGGTAATGATCAGTTCACTAATCCTACTTGGCTGCCCAACTTTCACTCTTCTAGGTTCAAGCGTTCGTTTCCAGTAACACTTTGAATTTTTAGGTTTCACTCTGTTTTCTGCTATATAGTTAGATGTATTTGAAACTCTAAATCAAACACGGTTTGTGCTAGCTCCTTGAAACTTGGCCAAATGAAGTAGTTCTAAGTTCTATCTCTATGGTTTGTTCCTTCTTGAAGTACCCCATGCAGAGACAGGCGAAAAACACTTTTGTTTGAAAAAGGTTGCCAAGCTTCCAAAAAACTACTAGTTTGCTGAAATCTCAGCAAATATTTTTTCACCAAATCTTGATGATACTTGGTGGTAATGATCAGTTCACTAAGCCCACTTGGCTGCCCAATATTTACTCTTCTAGGTTCAAGCGTTCGTTTCCAGTAACACTTTGAATTTTTAGGTTTCACTGTTTTCTGCTATATAGATAGATGTGTTTGAAACTCTAAATCAAACACGGTTTGTGCTTGCTCCATGAAACTTGACCAGATGAAGTAGTTCTATGTTCCATCTCTATGGTTTGTTTCCTCTTGAAGTACACCATGCAGAAAAACACTTTCGTTTGAAAGAAGTGGCCAAGCTTCCAAAAAACTACTAGTTTGCTGAAATCTCAGCAAAACTTTTTTCACCAAATCTTAATGATACTTGGTGGTAATGATCAGTTCACTAATCCCACTTGGCTACCCAATTTTTATTCTTCTTGGTTGAAGCATTCGTTTCCAGTAACAGTTTGAAGTTTTAGGTTTCACTCTGTTTTCTCCTACATAGATAGTTGTGTTTGAAACTCTATATCAAACACGGTTTGTGCTAGCTCCTTGAAACTTGACGAAATGAAGTAGTTCTACGTTCCATCTCTATGGTTTGTTTCCTCTTGAAGTACACCATGCAGAGACTGGCGAAAAACACTTTCGTTTGAAAGAAGTGGCCAAGCTTCAAAAAAACTACTAGTTTGCTGCAATCTCAGCAAAGCTTTTTTCACCAAATCTTAATGATACTTCCTGGTAATGATCAGTTCACTAATCCCACTTGGCTACACAAATTTTTATTCTTCTAGGTTGAAGCATTTGTTTCCAGTAACAGTTTGAATTTTTAGGTATCACTCTGTTTTCTCCTACATTGATAGCTGTGTTTGGAATTCTAAATCAAACACGGTTTGTGCTAGCTCCTTGAAACTTGACCAAATGAAGTAGTTCTAAGTTCTATCTCTATGGTTTGTTTCCTCTTGAAGTACCCCATGCAGAGACTGGCGAAAAACACTTCCGTTTGAAAGGGGTTGCCAAGCTTCCAAAAAACTACTAGTTTGCTGAAATCTCAGCAAACCTTTATTCACCAAATCTTGATGATACTTGGTGGTAATGATCAGTTCACTAATCTCACTTGGCTGCCAAACTTTCACTCTTCTAGGTTCAAGCGTTCGTTTCCAGTAACACTTTGAATTTTTAGGTTTCACTCTGTTTTCTGCTATATAGATAGATGTGTTTGAAACTCTAAATCAAACACGGTTTGTGCTAGCTCCTTGAAACTTGACCAAATGAATTAGTTCTAAGTTTTTTCTCTATGGTTTGTTTCCTCTTGAAGTACCCCATGCAGAGCCTGGCGAAAAACACTTTCGTTTGAAAGCGGTTGCCAATCTTCCAAAAAACTACTAGTTTGCTGAAATCTCAGCAAACCTTTTTTCACCAAATCTTGATGATACTTGGTGGTAATGATCAGTTCACTAAGCCCACTTGGCTGCCCAATTTTTATTCTTCTAGGTTGAAGAATTCGTTTCCAGTAACAGTTTGAATTTTTAGGTTTCACTCTGTTTTCTCCTACATAGATAGCTGTGCTTGGAATTCTAAATCAAACACGGTTTGTGCTAGCTCCTTGAAACTTGACCAAATGAAGTAGTTCTAAGTTCTATCTCAATGGTTTGTTTCCTCTTGAAGTACCCCATGCAGAGACTGGCGAAAAAAACTTTCGTTTAAAAGGGGTTGCCAAGCTTCCAAAAAACTACTAGTTTGCTGAAATCTCAGCAAACCTTTTTTCACCAAATCTTGATGATACTTGGTGGTAATGATCAGTTCACTAATCTCACTTGGCTGCCCAACTTTCACTCTTCTAGGTTCAAGCGTTTGTTTCCAGTAACACTTTGAATTTTAAGTTTCACTCTGTTTTCTGCTATATAGATAGATGTGTTTGAAACTCTAAATCAAACACGGTTTGTGCTTGCTCCTTGAAACTTGACCAAATGAAGTAGTTCTAAGTTCTATCTCTATGGTTTGTTTCCTCTTGTAGTACCCCATGCAGAGACTGGCGAAAAACACTTTCGTTTGAAAGGGGTTGCCAA
Organism: Callospermophilus lateralis; assembly: GCF_048772815.1. Taxonomy (NCBI): domain Eukaryota; kingdom Metazoa; phylum Chordata; class Mammalia; order Rodentia; family Sciuridae; genus Callospermophilus; species Callospermophilus lateralis. Next base: position 17,353 of record NW_027515931.1, read on the forward strand.
CCTTCCAAAAAACTACTAGTTTGCTGAAATCTCAGCAAACATTTTTTCACCAAATCTTGATGATACTTGGTGGTAGTGATCAGTTCACTAATCTCACTTGGCTGCCCAACTTTTACTGTTATAGGTTCAAGCGTTCGTTTCCAGTAACACTTTGAATTTTTAGGTTTCACTCTGTTTTCTGCTATATAGATAGATGTGTTTGAAACTCTAAATCAAACACGGTTTGTGCTAGCTCCTTGAAACTTGACCAAATGAAGTAGTTCTAAGTTCTATCTCTATGGTTTGTTTCCTCTTGAAGTACCCCATGCAGAGACTGGCGAAAAACACTTTCGTTTGAAAGGGGTTGCGAAGCTTCCAAAAAACTACTAGTTTGCTGAAATCTCAGCAAACATTTTTTCACCAAATCTTGATGATACTTGGTGCTAATGATCAGTTCACGAATCTCACTTGGCTGCCCAACTTTCACTCTTCTAGGTTCAAGCGTTCGTTTCCAGTAACACTTTGAATTTTTAGGTTTCACTCTGTTTTCTGCTATATAGATAGATGTGTTTGAAACTCTAAATCAAACACGGTTTGTGCTTGCGCCTTGAAACTTGACAAAATGAAGTAGTTCTAAGTTCTATCTCTATGGTTTGTTTCCTCTTGAAGTACCCCATGCAGAGACTGGCAAAAAAAACTTTCGTTTGAAAGGGGTTGCCAAGCTTCCAAAAAACTACTAGTTTTCTGAAATCTCAGCAAACATTTTTTCACCAAATCTTGATGATACTTGGTGGTAATGATCAGTTCACTAATCTCACTTGGCTGCCCAACTTTTACTCTTCTAGGTTCAAGCGTTCGTTTCCAGTAACACTTTGAATTTTTAGGTTTCACTCTGTTTTCTGCTATATAGATAGATATGTTTGAAACTATAAATCAAACACGGTTTGTGCTAGCTCCTTGAAACTTGACCCAATGAATTAGTTCTAAGTTCTTTCTCTATGGTTTGTTTCCTCTTGAAGTACCCCATGCAGAGCCTGGCAAAAAACACTTTCGTTTGAAAAGGGTTGCCAAGCTTCCAAAAAACTACTAGTTTGCTGAAATCTCAGCAAACATTTTTTCACCAAAACTTGATGATACTTGGTGGTAATAATCAGTTCACTAAGCCCACTTGGCTTCCCAATTTTTATTCTTCTAGGTTGAAGCATTCGTTTCCAGTAACAGTTTGAATTTTTAGGTTTCACTCTGTTTTCTCCTACATAGATAGCTGTGTTTGGAATTCTAAATCAAACACGGTTTGTGCTAGCTCCTTGAAACTTGACCAAATGAAGTAGTTCTAAGTTCTATCTCTATGGTTTGTTTCCTCTTGAAGTACCCCATGCAGAGACTGGCGAAAAACACTTTCGTTTGAAAGGGGTTGCCAAGCTTCCAAAAAACTACTAGTTTGCTGAAATCTCAGCAAACCTTTTTTCACCAAATCTTGATGATACTTGGTGGTAATGATCAGTTCACTAATCTCACTTGGCTGCCCAACTTTCACTCTTCTAGGTTCAAGCGTTCATTTCCAGTAACACTTTGAATTTTTAGGTTTCACTCTGTTTTCTGCTATATAGATAGATGTGTTTGAAACTCTAAATCAAACACGGTTTGTGCTTGCTCCTTGAAACTTGACCAAATGAAGTAGTTCTAAGTTCTATCTCTATGGTTTGTTTCCTCTTGAAGTACCCCATGCAGAGACTGGCGAAAAACACTTTCGTTTGAAAGGGGTTGCCAAGCTTCCAAAAAACTACTAGTTTTCTGAAATCTCAGCAAACATTTTTTCACCAAATCTTGATGATACTTGGTGGTAATGATCAGTTCACTATTCCCACTTGGCCGCCCAATTTTTACTCTTCTAGGTTCAAGCGTTCGTTTCCAGTAACAGTTTGAATTTTTAGGTTTCACTCTGTTTTCTGCTATATAGATAGATGTGTTTGAAACTCTAAATCAAACACGGTTTGTGCTAGCTCCGTGAAACTTGACAAAATGAAGTAGTTCTAAGTTCTATCTCTATGGTTTGTTTCCTCTTGAAGTACCCCATGCAGAGACTGGCGAAGAACACTTTCGTTTGAAAGGGGTTGCCAAGCTTCCAAAAAACTACTCGTTTGCTGAAATCTCAGCAAACATTTTTTCACCAAATCTTGATGATACTTGGTGGTAATGATCAGTTCACTAAGCCCACTTGGCTGCCCAATTTTCACTCTTCTAGGTTCAAGCGTTCGTTTCCAGTAACACTTTGAAATTTTAGGTTTCACTCTGTTTTCTGCTATATAGATAGATGTGTTTGAAACTCTAAATCAAACACGGTTTGTGCTAGCTCCGTGAAACTTGACAAAATGAAGTAGTTCTAAGTTCTATCTCTATGGTTTGTTTCCTCTTGAAGTACCCCATGCAGAGACAGCCGAAGAATACTTTCGTTTGAAAGGGGTTGCCAAGCTTCCAAAAAACTTCACGTTTGCTGAAATCTCAGCAAACATTTTTTCACCATATCTTGATGATACTTGGTGGTAATGATCAGTTCACTAAGCCCACTTGGCTGCCCAACTTTCACTCTTCTAGGTTCAAGCGTTCGTTTCCAGTAACAGTTTGAATTTTTAGGTTTCACTCTGTTTTCTGTTATATAGATAGATGTGTTTGAAACTCTAAATCAAACACGGTTTGTGCTAGCTCCTTGAAACTTGACAAAATGAAGTAGTTCTAAGGTCTATCTCTATGGTTTGTTTCCTCTTGAAGTACCCCATGCAGAGACTGGCAAAAAAAACTTTCGTTTGAAAGGGGTTGCCAAGCTTCCAAAAAACTACTAGTTTTCTGAAATCTCAGCAAATATTTTTTCACCAAATCTTGATGATACTTGGTGGTAACGATCAGTTCACTAATCTCACTTGGCTGCCCAACTTTTACTCTTCTAGGTTCAAGCGTTCGTTTCCAGTAACACTTTGAATTTTTAGGTTTCACTCTGTTTTCTGCTATATAGATAGATGTGTTTGAAACTATAAATCAAACACGGTTTGTGCTAGCTCCTTGAAACTTGACCCAATGAATTAGTTCTAAGTTCTTTCTCTATGGTTTGTTTCCTCTTGAAGTACCCCATGCAGAGCCTGGCAAAAAACACTTTCGTTTGAAAAGGGTTGCCAAGCTTCCAAAAAACTACTAGTTTGCTGAAATCTCAGCAAACATTTTTTCACCAAATCTTGATGATACTTGGTGGTAATAATCAGTTCACTAAGCCCACTTGGCTTCCCAATTTTTATTCTTCTAGGTTGAAGCATTCGTTTCCAGTAACAGTTTGAATTTTTAGGTTTCACTCTGTTTTCTCCTACATAGATAGCTGTGTTTGGAATTCTAAATCAAACACGGTTTGTGCTAGCTCCTTGAAACTTGACCAAATGAAGTAGTTCTAAGTTCTATCTCTATGGTTTGTTTCCTCTTGAAGTACCCCATGCAGAGACTGGCGAAAAACACTTTCGTTTGAAAGGGGTTGCCAAGCTTCCAAAAAACTACTAGTTTGCTGAAATCTCAGCAAACCTTTTTTCACCAAATCTTGATGATACTTGGTGGTAATGATCAGTTCACTAATCTCACTTGGCTGCCCAACTTTCACTCTTCTAGGTTCAAGCGTTCGTTTCCAGTAACACTTTGAATTTTTAGGTTTCACTCTGTTTTCTGCTATATAGATAGATGTGTTTGAAACTCTAAATCAAACACGGTTTGTGCTTGCTCCTTGAAACTTGACCAAATGAAGTAGTGCTAAGTTCTATCTCTATGGTTTGTTTCCTCTTGAAGTACCCCATGCAGAGACTGGCGAAAAACACTTTCGTTTGAAAGGGGTTGCCAAACTTCCAAAAAACTACTAGTTTGCTGAAATCTCAGCAAACATTTTTTCACCAAATCTTGATGATACTTGGTGGTAATGATCAGTTCACTAAGCCCACTTGGCTGCCCAACTTTCACTCTTCTAGGTTCAAGCGTTCGTTTCCAGTAACAGTGTGAATTTTTAGGTTTCACTCTGTTTTCTGCTATAGATAGATGTGTTTGAAACTCTAAATCAAACACGGTTTGTGCTTGCTCCGTGAAACTTGACAAAATGAAGTAGTTCTAAGTTCTATCTCTATGGTTTGTTTCCTCTTGAAGTACCCCATGCAGAGACTGGCGAAGAACACTTTCGTTTGAAAGGGGTTGCCAAGCTTCCAAAAAACTACTAGTTTGCTGATTCTCAGCAAACATTTTTTCACCAAATCTTGATGATACTTGGTGGTAATGATCAGTTCACTAATCCCACTTGGCTGCCCAACGTTCACTCTTCTAGGTTCAAGCGTTCGTTTCCAGTAACAGTTTGAATTTTTAGGTTTCACTCTGTTTTCTGTTATATAGATAGATGTGTTTGAAACTCTAAATCAAACACGGTTTGTGCTAGCTTTGTGAAACTTGACAAAATGAAGTAGTTCTAAGTTCTATCTCTATGGTTTGTTTCCTCTTGAAGTACCCCATGCAGAGACTGGCGAAGAACACTTTCGTTTGAAAGGGGGTGCCAAGCTTCCAAAAAACTACTAGTTTGCTGAAATCTCAGCAAACATTTTTTCACCAAATCTTGATGATACTTGGTGGTAATGATCAGTTCACTAAGCCCACTTGGCTGCCCAATTTTCATTCTTCTAGGTTCAAGCATTCGTTTCCAGTAACACTTTGAATTTTTAGGTTTCACTCTGTTTTCTGCTATATAGATAGATGTGTTTGAAACTCTAAATCAAACACGGTTTGTGCTAGCTCCTTGAAACTTGAGCAAATGAAGTAGTTCTAAGTTCTATCTCTATGGTTTGTTTCCTCTTGAAGTACCCCATGCAGAGACTGGAGAAAAACACTTTCGTTTGAAAGGGGTTGCCAAGCTTCCAAAAAACTACTAGTTTGCTGAAATCTCAGCAAACATTTTTTCACCAAATCTTGATGATACTTGGTGGTAATGATCAATTCACTAAGCCCACTTGGCTGCCCAACTTTCACTCTTCTAGGTTCAAGCGTTCGTTTCCAGTAACAGTGTGAATTTTTAGGTTTCACTCTGTTTTCTGCTATATAGATAGATGTGTTTGAAACTCTAAATCAAACACGGTTTGTGCTTGCTCCGTGAAACTTGACAAAATGAAGTAGTTCTAAGTTCTATCTCTATGGTTTGTTTCCTCTTGAAGTACCCCATGCAGAGACTGGCGAAGAACACTTTCGTTTGAAAGGGGTTGCCAAGCTTCCAAAAAACTACTCGTTTGCTGAAATCTCAGCAAACATTTTTTCACCAAATCTTGATGATACTTGGTGGTAATGATCAGTTCACTAATCCCACTTGGCTGCCCAACTTTCACTCTTCTAGGTTGAAGCGTTCGTTTCCAGTAACACTTTGAATTTTTAGGTTTCACTCTGTTTTCTGCTATATAGATAGATGTGTTTGAAACTCTAAATCAAACACGGTTTGTGCTTGCTCCTTGAAACTTGACCAAATGAAGTAGTTCTAAGTTCTATCTCTATGGTTTGTTTCCTCTTGAAGTACCCCATGCAGAGACTGGCGAAAAACACTTTCGTTTGAAAGGGGTTGCCAAGCTTCCAAAAAACTACTAGTTTTCTGAAATCTCAGCAAACATTTTTTCACCAAATCTTGATGATACTTGGTGGTAATGATCAGTTCACTATTCCCACTTGGCCGCCCAATTTTTACTCTTCTAGGTTCAAGCGTTCGTTTCCAGTAACAGTTTGAATTTTTAGGTTTCACTCTGTTTTCTGCTATATAGATAGATGTGTTTGAAACTCTAAATCAAACACGGTTTGTGCTAGCTCCGTGAAACTTGACAAAATGAAGTAGTTCTAAGTTCTATCTCTATGGTTTGTTTCCTCTTGAAGTACCCCATGCAGAGACTGGCGAAGAACACTTTCGTTTGAAAGGGGTTGCCAAGCTTCCAAAAAACTACTCGTTTGCTGAAATCTCAGCAAACATTTTTTCACCAAATCTTGATGATACTTGGTGGTAATGATCAGTTCACTAAGCCCACTTGGCTGCCCAATTTTCACTCTTCTAGGTTCAAGCGTTCGTTTCCAGTAACACTTTGAAATTTAAGGTTTCACTCTGTTTTCTGCTATATAGATAGATGTGTTTGAAACTCTAAATCAAACACGGTTTGTGCTAGCTCCGTGAAACTTGACAAAATGAAGTAGTTCTAAGTTCTATCTCTATGGTTTGTTTCCTCTTGAAGTACCCCATGCAGAGACAGCCGAAGAACACTTTCGTTTGAAAGGGGTTGCCAAGCTTCCAAAAAACTTCACGTTTGCTGAAATCTCAGCAAACATTTTTTCACCAAATCTTGATGATACTTGGTGGTAATGATCAGTTCACTAAGCCCACTTGGCTGCCCAACTTTCACTCTTCTAGGTTCAAGCGTTCGTTTCCAGTAACACTTTGAATTTTTAGGTTTCACTCTGTTTTCTGCTATATAGATAGATGTGTTTGAAACTCTAAATCAAACACGGTTTGTGCTAGCTCCTTGAAACTTGACAAAATGAAGTAGTTCTAAGTTCTATCTCTATGGTTTGTTTTCTCTTGAAGTACCCCATGCAGAGACTGGCAAAAAAAAACTTTCGTTTGAAAGGGGTTGCCAAGCTTCCAAAAAACTACTAGTTTTCTGAAATCTCAGCAAACATTTTTTCACCAAATCTTGATGATACTTGGTGGTAATGATCAGTTCACTAATCTCACTTGGCTGCCCAACTTTTACTCTTCTAGCTTCAAGCGTTCGTTTCCAGTAACACTTTGAATTTTTAGGTTTCACTCTGTTTTCTGCTATATAGATAGATGTGTTTGAAACTATAAATCAAACACGGTTTGTGCTAGCTCCTTGAAACTTGACCCAATGAATTAGTTCTAAGTTCTTTCTCTATGGTTTGTTTCCTCTTGAAGTACCCCATGCAGAGCCTGGCAAAAAACACTTTCGTTTGAAAAGGGTTGCCAAGCTTCCAAAAAACTACTAGTTTGCTGAAATCTCAGCAAACATTTTTTCACCAAATCTTGATGATACTTGGTGGTAATAATCAGTTCACTAAGCCCACTTGGCTTCCCAATTTTTATTCTTCTAGGTTGAAGCATTCGTTTCCAGTAACAGTTTGAATTTTTAGGTTTCACTCTGTTTTCTCCTACATAGATAGCTGTGTTTGGAATTCTAAATCAAACACGGTTTGTGCTAGCTCCTTGAAACTTGACCAAATGAAGTAGTTCTAAGTTCTATCTCTATGGTTTGTTTCCTCTTGAAGTACCCCATGCAGAGACTGGCGAAAAACACTTTCGTTTGAAAGGGGTTGCCAAGCTTCCAAAAAACTACTAGTTTGCTGAAATCTCAGCAAACCTTTTTTCACCAAATCTTGATGATACTTGGTGGTAATGATCAGTTCACTAATCTCACTTGGCTGCCCAACTTTCACTCTTCTAGGTTCAAGCGTTCGTTTCCAGTAACACTTTGAATTTTTAGGTTTCACTCTGTTTTCTGCTATATAGATAGATGTGTTTGAAACTCTAAATCAAACACGGTTTGTGCTTGCTCCTTGAAACTTGACCAAATGAAGTAGTTCTAAGTTCTATCTCTATGGTTTGTTTCCTCTTGAAGTACCCCATGCAGAGACTGGCGAAAAACACTTTCGTTTGAAAGGGGTTGCCAAGCTTCCAAAAAACTACTAGTTTTCTGAAATCTCAGCAAACATTTTTTCACCAAATCTTGATGATACTTGGTGGTAATGATCAGTTCACTATTCCCACTGGCCGCCCAATATTTACTCTTCTAGGTTCAAGCGTTCGTTTCCAGTAACAGTTTGAATTTTTAGGTTTCACTCTGTTTTCTGCTATATAGATAGATGTGTTTGAAACTCTAAATCAAACACGGTTTGTGCTAGCTCCGTGAAACTTGACAAAATGAAGTAGTTCTAAGTTCTATCTCTATGGTTTGTTTCATCTTGAAGTACCCCATGCAGAGACTGGCGAAGAACACTTTCGTTTGAAAGGGGTTGCCAAGCTTCCAAAAAACTACTCGTTTGCTGAAATCTCAGCAAACATTTTTTCACCAAATCTTGATGATACTTGGTGGTAATGATCAGTTCACTAAGCCCACTTGGCTGCCCAATTTTCACTCTTCTAGGTTCAAGCGTTCGTTTCCAGTAACACTTTGAAATTTTAGGTTTCACTGTTTTCTGCTATATAGATAGATGTGTTTGAAACTCTAAATCAAACACGGTTTGTGCTAGCTCCGTGAAACTTGACAAAATGAAGTAGTTCTAAGTTCTATCTCTATGGTTTGTTTCCTCTTGAAGTACCCCATGCAGAGACAGCCGAAGAACACTTTCGTTTGAAAGGGGTTGCCAAGCTTCCAAAAAACTACTAGTTTGCTGAAATCTCAGCAAACATTTTTTCACCAAATCTTGATGATACTTGGTGGTAATGATCAGTTCACTAAGCCCACTTGGCTGCCCAACTTTCACTCTTCTAGGTTCAAGCGTTCGTTTCCAGTAACACTTTGAATTTTTAGGTTTCACTCTGTTTTCTGTTATATAGATAGATGTGTTTGAAACTCTAAATCAAACACGGTTTGTGCTAGCTCCTTGAAACTTGACAAAATGAAGTAGTTCTAAGTTCTACCTCTATGGTTTGTTTCCTCTTGAAGTACCCCATGCAGAGACTGGCGAAAAACACTTTCGTTTGAAAGGGGTTGCCAAGCTTCCAAAAAACTACTAGTTTGCTGAAATCTCAGCAAACATTTTTTCACCAAATCTTGATGATACTTGGTGGTAATGATCAGTTCACTAATCCCACTTGGCTGCCCAACTTTCACTCTTCTAGGTTCAAGCGTTCGTTTCCAGTAACAGTTTGAATTTTTAGGTTTCACTCTGTTTTCTGTTATATAGATAGATGTGTTTGAAACTCTAAATCAAACACGGTTTGTGCTAGCTCCGTGAAACTTGACAAAATGAAGTAGTTCTAAGTTCTATCTCTATGGTTTGTTTCCTCTTGAAGTACCCCATGCAGAGACTGGCGAAGAACACTTTCTTTTGAAAGGGGTTGCCAAGCTTCCAAAAAACTACTCGTTTGCTGAAATCTCAGCAAACATTTTTTCACCAAATCTTGATGATACTTGGTGGTAATGATCAGTTCACTAAGCCCACTTGGCTGCCCAACTTTCACTCTTCTAGGTTCAAGCGTTCGTTTCCAGTAACAGTGTGAATTTTTAGGTTTCACTCTGTTTTCTGCTATATAGATAGATGTGTTTGAAACTCTAAATCAAACACGGTTTGTGCTTGCTCCGTGAAACTTGACAAAATGAAGTAGTTCTAAGTTCTATCTCTATGGTTTGTTTCCTCTTGAAGTACCCCATGCAGAGACTGGCGAAGAACACTTTCGTTTGAAAGGGGTTGCCAAGCTTCCAAAAAACTACTAGTTTGCTGAAATCTCAGCAAACATTTTTTCACCAAATCTTGATGATACTTGGTGGTAATGATCAGTTCACTAATCCCACTTGGCTGCCCAACGTTCACTCTTCTAGGTTCAAGCGTTCGTTTCCAGTAACAGTTTGAATTTTTAGGTTTCACTCTGTTTTCTGTTATATAGATAGATGTGTTTGAAACTCTAAATCAAACACGGTTTGTGCTAGCTCCGTGAAACTTGACAAAATGAAGTAGTTCTAAGTTCTATCTCTTTGGTTTGTTTCCTCTTGAAGTACCCCATGCAGAGACTGGCGAAGAACACTTTCGTTTGAAAGGGGTTGCCAAGCTTCCAAAAAACTACTCGTTTGCTGAAATCTCAGCAAACATTTTTTCACCAAATCTTGATGATTCTTGGTGGTAATGATCAGTTCACTAAGCCCACGTGGCTGCCCAATTTTCACTCTTCTAGGTTCAAGCATTCGTTTCCAGTAACACTTTGAATTTTTAGGTTTCACTCTGTTTTCTGCTATATAGATAGATGTGTTTGAAACTCTAAATCAAACACGGTTTGTGCTAGCTCCTTGAAACTTGAGCAAATGAAGTAGTTCTAAGTTCTATCTCTATGGTTTGTTTCCTCTTGAAGTACCCCATGCAGAGACTGGCGAAAAACACTTTCGTTTGAAAGGGGTTGCCAAGCTTCCAAAAAACTACTAGTTTGCTGAAATCTCAGCAAACATTTTTTCACCAAATCTTGATGATACTTGGTGGTAATGATCAGTTCACTAAGCCCACTTGGCTGCCCAACTTTCACTCTTCTAGGTTCAAGCGTTCGTTTCCAGTAACACTTTGAATTTTTAGGTTTCACTCTGTTTTCTGTTATATAGATAGATGTGTTTGAAACTCTAAATCAAACACGGTTTGTGCTAGCTCCTTGAAACTTGACAAAATGAAGTAGTTCTAAGTTCTACCTCTATGGTTTGTTTCCTCTTGAAGTACCCCATGCAGAGACTGGCGAAAAACACTTTCGTTTGAAAGGGGTTGCCAAGCTTCCAAAAAACTACTAGTTTGCTGAAATCTCAGCAAACATTTTTTCACCAAATCTTGATGATACTTGGTGGTAATGATCAGTTCACTAATCCCACTTGGCTGCCCAACTTTCACTCTTCTAGGTTCAAGCGTTCGTTTCCAGTAACAGTTTGAATTTTTAGGTTTCACTCTGTTTTCTGTTATATAGATAGATGTGTTTGAAACTCTAAATCAAACACGGTTTGTGCTAGCTCCGTGAAACTTGACAAAATGAAGTAGTTCTAAGTTCTATCTCTATGGTTTGTTTCCTCTTGAAGTACCCCATGCAGAGACTGGCGAAGAACACTTTCTTTTGAAAGGGGTTGCCAAGCTTCCAAAAAACTACTCGTTTGCTGAAATCTCAGCAAACATTTTTTCACCAAATCTTGATGATACTTGGTGGTAATGATCAGTTCACTAAGCCCACTTGGCTGCCCAACTTTCACTCTTCTAGGTTCAAGCGTTCGTTTCCAGTAACAGTGTGAATTTTTAGGTTTCACTCTGTTTTCTGCTATATAGATAGATGTGTTTGAAACTCTAAATCAAACACGGTTTGTGCTTGCTCCGTGAAACTTGACAAAATGAAGTAGTTCTAAGTTCTATCTCTATGGTTTGTTTCCTCTTGAAGTACCCCATGCAGAGACTGGCGAAGAACACTTTCGTTTGAAAGGGGTTGCCAAGCTTCCAAAAAACTACTAGTTTGCTGAAATCTCAGCAAACATTTTTTCACCAAATCTTGATGATACTTGGTGGTAATGATCAGTTCACTAATCCCACTTGGCTGCCCAACGTTCACTCTTCTAGGTTCAAGCGTTCGTTTCCAGTAACAGTTTGAATTTTTAGGTTTCACTCTGTTTTCTGTTATATAGATAGATGTGTTTGAAACTCTAAATCAAACACGGTTTGTGCTAGCTCCGTGAAACTTGACAAAATGAAGTAGTTCTAAGTTCTATCTCTTTGGTTTGTTTCCTCTTGAAGTACCCCATGCAGAGACTGGCGAAGAACACTTTCGTTTGAAAGGGGTTGCCAAGCTTCCAAAAAACTACTCGTTTGCTGAAATCTCAGCAAACATTTTTTCACCAAATCTTGATGATACTTGGTGGTAATGATCAGTTCACTAAGCCCACTTGGCTGCCCAATTTTCACTCTTCTAGGTTCAAGCATTCGTTTCCAGTAACACTTTGAATTTTTAGGTTTCACTCTGTTTTCTGCTATATAGATAGATGTGTTTGAAACTCTAAATCAAACACGGTTTGTGCTAGCTCCTTGAAACTTGAGCAAATGAAGTAGTTCTAAGTTCTATCTCTATGGTTTGTTTCCTCTTGAAGTACCCCATGCAGAGACTGGCGAAAAACACTTTCGTTTGAAAGGGGTTGCCAAGCTTCCAAAAAACTACTAGTTTGCTGAAATCTCAGCAAACATTTTTTCACCAAATCTTGATTATACTTGGTGGTAATGATCAGTTCACTAAGCCCACTTGGCTGCCCAACTTTCACTCTTCTAGGTTCAAGCGTTCGTTTCCAGTAACAGTGTGAATTTTTAGGTTTCACTCTGTTTTCTGCTATATAGATAGATGTGTTTGAAACTCTAAATCAAACACGGTTTGTGCTTGCTCCGTGAAACTTGACAAAATGAAGTAGTTCTAAGTTCTATCTCTATGGTTTGTTTCCTCTTGAAGTACCCCATGCAGAGACTGGCGAAGAACACTTTCGTTTGAAAGGGGTTGCCAAGCTTCCAAAAAACTACTCGTTTGCTGAAATCTCAGCAAACATTTTTTCACCAAATCTTGATGATACTTGGTGGTAATCATCAGTTCACTAATCCCAATTGGCTGCCCAACTTTCACTCTTCTAGGTTCAAGCGTTCGTTTCCAGTAACACTTTGAATTTTTAGGTTTCACTCTGTTTTCTGCTATATAGATAGATGTGTTTGAAACCCTAAATCAAACACGGTTTGTGCTAGCTCCTTGAAACTTGAGCAAATGAAGTAGTTCTAAGTTCTATCTCTTTGGTTTGTTTCCTCTTGAAGTACCCCATGCAGAGACTGGCGAAGAACACTTTCTTTTGAAAGGGGTTGCCAAGCTTCCAAAAAACTACTCGTTTGCTGAAATCTCAGCAAACATTTTTTCACCAAATCTTGATGATACTTGGTGGTAATGATCAGTTCACTAAGCCCACTTGGCTGCCCAACTTTCACTCTTCTAGGTTCAAGCGTTCGTTTCCAGTAACAGTGTGAATTTTTAGGTTTCACTCTGTTTTCTGCTATATAGATAGATGTGTTTGAAACTCTAAATCAAACACGGTTTGTGCTTGCTCCGTGAAACTTGACAAAATGAAGTAGTTCTAAGTTCTATCTCTATGGTTTGTTTCCTCTTGAAGTACCCCATGCAGAGACTGGCGAAGAACACTTTCGTTTGAAAGGGGTTGCCAAGCTTCCAAAAAACTACTAGTTTGCTGAAATCTCAGCAAACATTTTTTCACCAAATCTTGATGATACTTGGTGGTAATGATCAGTTCACTAATCCCACTTGGCTGCCCAACGTTCACTCTTCTAGGTTCAAGCGTTCGTTTCCAGTAACAGTTTGAATTTTTAGGTTTCACTCTGTTTTCTGTTATATAGATAGATGTGTTTGAAACTCTAAATCAAACACGGTTTGTGCTAGCTCCGTGAAACTTGACAAAATGAAGTAGTTCTAAGTTCTATCTCTTTGGTTTGTTTCCTCTTGAAGTACCCCATGCAGAGACTGGCGAAGAACACTTTCGTTTGAAAGGGGTTGCCAAGCTTCCAAAAAACTACTCGTTTGCTGAAATCTCAGCAAACATTTTTTCACCAAATCTTGATGATACTTGGTGGTAATGATCAGTTCACTAAGCCCACTTGGCTGCCCAATTTTCACTCTTCTAGGTTCAAGCATTCGTTTCCAGTAACACTTTGAATTTTTAGGTTTCACTCTGTTTTCTGCTATATAGATAGATGTGTTTGAAACTCTAAATCAAACACGGTTTGTGCTAGCTCCTTGAAACTTGAGCAAATGAAGTAGTTCTAAGTTCTATCTCTATGGTTTGTTTCCTCTTGAAGTACCCCATGCAGAGACTGGGGAAAAACACTTTCGTTTGAAAGTGGTTGCCAAGCTTCCAAAAAACTACTAGTTTGCTGAAATCTCAGCAAACATTTTTTCACCAAATCTTGATGATACTTGGTGGTAATGATCAGTTCACTAAGCCCACTTGGCGGCCCAATTTTTACTCTTCTAGGTTCAAGCGTTCGTTTCCAGTAACACTTTGAATTTTTAGGTTTCACTCTGTTTTCTGCTATATAGATAGATGTGTTTGAAACTCTAAATCAAACACGGTTTGTGCTAGCTCCTTGAAACTTGACCAAATGAAGGAGTTCTATGTTCCATCTCTATGGTTTGTTTCCTCTTGAAGTACACCATGCAGAGACTGGCGAAAAACACTTTCGTTTGAAAGAAGTGGCCAAGGTTCCAAAAAACTACTAGTTAGCTGAAATCTCAGCAAAACTTTTTTCACCAATTCTTAATGATACTTGGTGGTAATGATCAGTTCACTAATCCCACTTGGCTACCCAATTTTTATTCTTCTAGGTTGAAGCATTTGTTTCCAGTAACAGTTTGAATTTTTAGGTTTCACTCTGATTTCTCCTACATAGATAGCAATGTTTGGAATTCTAAATCAAACACGGTTTGTGCTAGCTCCTTGAAACTTGACCAAATGAAGTAGTTCTAAGTTCTATCTCTATGGTTTGTTTCCTCTTGAAGTACCCCATGCAGAGACTGGCTAAAATCACTTTCGTTTGAAAGGGGTTGCCAAGCTTCCAAAAAACTACTAGGTTGCTGAAATCTCAGCAAACATTTTTTCACCAAAATTTGATGATACTTTGTGGTAATGATCAGTTCACTAATCCTACTTGGCTGCCCAACTTTCACTCTTCTAGGTTCAAGCGTTCGTTTCCAGTAACACTTTGAATTTTTAGGTTTCACTCTGTTTTCTGCTATATAGTTAGATGTATTTGAAACTCTAAATCAAACACGGTTTGTGCTAGCTCCTTGAAACTTGGCCAAATGAAGTAGTTCTAAGTTCTATCTCTATGGTTTGTTCCTTCTTGAAGTACCCCATGCAGAGACAGGCGAAAAACACTTTTGTTTGAAAAAGGTTGCCAAGCTTCCAAAAAACTACTAGTTTGCTGAAATCTCAGCAAATATTTTTTCACCAAATCTTGATGATACTTGGTGGTAATGATCAGTTCACTAAGCCCACTTGGCTGCCCAATATTTACTCTTCTAGGTTCAAGCGTTCGTTTCCAGTAACACTTTGAATTTTTAGGTTTCACTGTTTTCTGCTATATAGATAGATGTGTTTGAAACTCTAAATCAAACACGGTTTGTGCTTGCTCCATGAAACTTGACCAAATGAAGTAGTTCTATGTTCCATCTCTATGGTTTGTTTCCTCTTGAAGTACACCATGCAGAAAAACACTTTCGTTTGAAAGAAGTGGCCAAGCTTCCAAAAAACTACTAGTTTGCTGAAATCTCAGCAAAACTTTTTTCACCAAATCTTAATGATACTTGGTGGTAATGATCAGTTCACTAATCCCACTTGGCTAGCCAATTTTTATTCTTCTTGGTTGAAGCATTCGTTTCCAGTAACAGTTTGAAGTTTTAGGTTTCACTCTGTTTTCTCCTACATAGATAGTTGTGTTTGAAACTCTATATCAAACACGGTTTGTGCTAGCTCCTTGAAACTTGACGAAATGAAGTAGTTCTATGTTCCATCTCTATGGTTTTTTCCTCTTGAAGTACACCATGCAGAGACTGGCGAAAAACACTTTCGTTTGAAAGAAGTGGCCAAGCTTCAAAAATCTACTAGTTTGCTGAAATCTCAGCAAAACATTTTTCACCAAATCTTAATGATACTTGGTGGTAATGATCAGTTCACTAATCCCACTTGGCTACCCAATTTTTATTCTTCTAGGTTGAAGCATTTGTTTCCAGTAACAGTTTGAATTTTTAGGTATCACTCTGTTTTCTCCTACATTGATAGCTGTGTTTGGAATTCTAAATCAAACACGGTTTGTGCTAGCTCCTTGAAACTTGACGAAATGAAGTAGTTCTAAGTTCTATCTCTATGGTTTGTTTCCTCTTGAAGTACCCCATGCAGAGACTGGCGAAAAACATTTTTGTTTGAAAGGGGTTGCCAAGCTTCCAAAAAACTACTAGTTTGCTGAAATCTCAGCAAAACTTTATTCACCAAATCTTGATGATACTTGGTGGTAATGATCAGTTCACTAAGCCCACTTTGCTGCCCAATTTTTATTCTTCTAGGTTCAAGCGTTCGTTTCCAGTAACACTTTGAATTTTTAGGTTTCACTCTGTTTTCTGCCATATAGATAGATGTGTTTGAAACTCTAAATCAAAGACGGTTTGTGCTAGCTCCTTGAAACTTGACCAAATGAATTAGTTCTAAGTTCTTTCTCTATGGTTTGTTTCCTCTTGAAGTACCCCATGCAGAGCCTGGCGAAAAACACTTTCGTTTGAAAGGTGTTGCCAAGCTTCCAAAAAACTACTAGTTTGCTGAAATCTCAGCAAATATTTTTTCACCAAATCTTGATGATACTTGGTGGTAATGATCAGTTCACTAAGCCCATTTGGCTGATCAATTTTTATTCTTCTAGGTTGAAGCATTCGTTTCCAGTAACGGTTTGAATTTTTAGGTTTCACTCTGTTTTCTCCTACTTAGATAGCTGTGTTTGGAATTCTAAATCAAACACGGTTTGTGCTAGCTCTTTGAAACTTGACCAAATGAAGTAGTTCTAAGTTCTATCTCTATGGTTTTTTTCCTCTTGACGTACCCCATGCAGAGACTGGCGAAAAAAACTTTCGTTTGAAAGGGGTTGCCAAGCTTCCAAAAAATACTAGTTTGCTGAAATCTCAGCAAATATTTTTTCACCAAATCTTGATGATACTTGGTGGTAATGATCAGTTTACTAATCCCACTTGGCTGCCCAATTTTTACTCTTCTAGGTTCAAGCGTTCGTTTCCAGTAACACTTTGAATTTTTAGGTTTCACTCTGTTTTCTGCTATATAGATAGATGTGTTTGAAACTCTAAATCAAACACGGTTTGTGCTAGCTCCTTGAAACTTGACCAAATGAAGTAGTTCTATGTTCCATCTCTATGGTTTGTTTCCTCCTGAAGTACACCATGCAAAGACTGGCGAAAAACACTTTCATTTGAAAGAAGTGGCCAAGCTTCAAAAAAACTACTAGTTTGCTGAAATCTCAGCAAAACTTTTTTCACCAAATCTTGATGATACTTGGTGGTAATGATCAGTTCACTAAGCCCACTTGGCTGCCCAATTTTTACTCTTCTAGGTTCAAGCGTTCGTTTCCAGTAACACTTTGAATTTTAAGGTTTCACTCTGTTTTCTGCTATATAGATAGATGTGTTTGAAACTCTAAATCAAACACGGTTTGTGCTACCTCCTTGAAACTTGACGAAATGAAGTAGTTCTATGTTCCATCTCTATGGTTTGTTTCCTCTTGAAGTACACCATGCAGAGACTGGCAAAAAACACTTTCATTTGAAAGAAGTGGCCAAGCTTCAAAAAAAATACTAGTTTGCTGAAATCTCAGCAAAACTTGTTTCACCAAATCTTAATGATACCTGGTGGTAATGATCAGTTCACTAATCCCACTTGGCTACCCAATTTTTATTCTTCTAGTTTGAAGCATTTGTTTCCAGTAACAGTTTGAATTTTTAGGTTTTACTCTGTTTTATCCTACATAGATAGATGTGTTTGGAATTCTAAATCAAACACGGTTTGTGCTAGCTCCTTGAAAATTGACCAAATGAAGTAGTTCTAAGTTCTATCTCTATGGTTTGTTTCCTCTTGAAGTACCCCATGCAGAGACTGGCGAAAAACACTTTCGTTTGAAAGGGGTTGCCAAGCTACCAAAAAACTACTAGTTTGCTGAAATCTCAGCAAACCTTTTTTTACCAAATCTTGATGATACTTGGTGGTAATGATCAGTTCTCTAATCTCACTTGGCTGCCCAACTTTCACTCTTCTAGGTGGAAGCGTTCGTTTCCAGTAACACTTTGAATTTTTAGGTTTCACTCTGTTTTCTGCTATATAGATAGATGTGTTTGAAATTCTAAATCAAACACGGTTTGTGCTTGCTCCTTGAAACTTGACCAAATGAAGTAGTTCTAAGTTCTATTTCTATGGTTTGTTTCCTCTTGAAGTACCCCATGCAGAGACTGGCGAAAAACACTTTCGTTTGAAAGGGTTGCCAAGCTTCCAAAAAACTACTAGTTTGCTGAAATCTCAGCAAACATTTTTTCACCAAATCTTGATGATACTTGGTGGTAATGATCAGTTCACTAAGCCCACTTGGCGGCCCAATTTTTATTCTTCTAGGTTGAAGCATTTGTTTCCAGTAACAGTTTGAATTTTTAGGTTTCACTCTGTTTTCTCCTACATAAATAGCTGTGTTTGGAATTCTAAATCAAACACGGTTTGTGCTAGCTCCTTGAAACTTGACCAAATGAAGTAGTTCTAAGTTCTATCTCTATGTTTGTTTCCTCTTGAAGTACCCCATGCAGAGACTGGCTAAAAACACTTTCGTTTGAAAGGGGTTGCCAAGCTTCCAAATAACTACTAGTTTGCTGAAATCTCAGCAAACATTTTTTCACCAAAATTTGATGATACTTTGTGGTAATGATCAGTTCACTAATCCTACTTTGCTGCCCAACTTTCACTCTTCTAGGTTCAAGCGTTCGTTTCCAGTAACACTTTGAATTTTTAGGTTTCACTCTGTTTTCTGCTATATAGTTAGATGTATTTGAAACTCTAAATCAAACACGGTTTGTGCTAGCTCCTTGAAACTTGGCCAAATGAAGTAGTTCTAAGTTCTATCTCTGGTTTGTTCCTTCTTGAAGTACCCCATGCAGAGACAGGCGAAAAACACTTTTGTTTGAAAAAGGTTGCCAAGCTTCCAAAAAACTACTAGTTTGCTGAAATCTCAGCAAATATTTTTTCACCAAATCTTGATGATACTTGGTGGTAATGATCAGTTCACTAAGCCCACTTGGCTGCCCAATATTTACTCTTCTAGGTTCAAGCGTTCGTTTCCAGTAACACTTTGAATTTTAGGTTTCACTGTTTTCTGCTATATAGATAGATGTGTTTGAAACTCTAAATCAAACACGGTTTGTGCTTGCTCCATGAAACTTGACCAAATGAAGTAGTTCTATGTTCCATCTCTATGGTTTGTTTCCTCTTGAAGTACACCATGCAGAAAAACACTTTCGTTTGAAAGAAGTGGCCAAGCTTCCAAAAAACTACTAGTTTGCTGAAATCTCAGCAAAACTTTTTTCACCAAATCTTAATGATACTTGGTGGTAATGATCAGTTCACTAATCCCACTTGGCTACCCAATTTTTATTCTTCCTGGTTGAAGCATTCGTTTCCAGTAACAGTTTGAAGTTTTAGGTTTCACTCTGTTTTCTCCTACATAGATAGTTGTGTTTGAAACTCTATATCAAACACGGTTTGTGCTAGCTCCTTGAAAATTGACGAAATGAAGTAGTTCTATGTTCCATCTCTATGGTTTGTTTCCTCTTGAAGTACACCATGCAGAGACTGGCGAATAACACTTTCGTTTGAAAGAAGTGGCCAAGCTTCAAAAAAACTACTAGTTTGCTGCAATCTCAGCAAAGCTTTTTTCACCAAATCTTAATGATACTTGGTGGTAATGATCAGTTCACTAATCCCACTTGGCTACCCAATTTTTATTCTTCTAGGTTGAAGCATTTGTTTCCAGTAACAGTTTGAATTTTTAGGTATCACTCTGTTTTCTCCTACATTGATAGCTGTGTTTGGAATTCTAAATCAAACACGGTTTGTGCTAGCTCCTTGAAACTTGACCAAATGAAGTAGTTCTAAGTTCTATCTCTATGGTTTGTTTCCTCTTGAAGTACCCCATGCAGAGACTGGCGAAAAACACTTTTGTTTGAAAGGGGTTGCCAAGCTTCCAAAAAACTACTAGTTTGCTGAAATCTCAGCAAAACTTTATTCACCAAATCTTGATGATACTTGGTGGTAATGATCAGTTCACTAATCTCACTTGGCTGCCAAACTTTCACTCTTCTAGCTTCAAGCGTTCGTTTCCAGTAACACTTTGAATTTTTAGGTTTCACTCTGTTTTCTGCTATATAGATAGATGTGTTTGAAACTCTAAATCAAACACGGTTTGTGCTAGCTCCTTGAAACTTGACCAAATGAATTAGTTCTAAGTTTTTTCTCTATGGTTTGTTTCCTCTTGAAGTACCCCATGCAGAGCCTGGCGAAAAACACTTTCGTTTGAAAGCGGTTGCCAAGCTTCCAAAAAACTACTAGTTTGCTGAAATCTCAGCAAACATTTTTTCACCAAATCTTGATGATACTTGGTGGTAATGATCAGTTCACTAATCTCACTTGGCTGCCCAACTTTTACTCTTCTAGGTTCAAGCGTTCGTTTCCAGTAACACTTTGAATTTTTAGGTTTCACTCTGTTTTCTGCTATATAGATAGATATGTTTGAACCTATAAATCAAACATGGTTTGTGCTAGCTCCTTGATACTTGACCCAATGAATTAGATCTAAGTTCTTTCTCTATGGTTTGTTTCCTCTTGAAGTACCCCATGCAGAGCCTGGCAAAAAACACTTTCGTTTGAAAAGGGTTGCCAAGCTTCCAAAAAACTACTAGTTTGCTGAAATCTCAGCAAACATTTTTTCACCAAATCTTGATGATACTTGGTGGTAATAATCAGTTCACTAAGCCCACTTGGCTTCCCAATTTTTATTCTTCTAGGTTGAAGCATTCGTTTCCAGTAACAGTTTGAATTTTTAGGTTTCACTCTGTTTTCTCCTACATAGATAGCTGTGTTTGGAATTCTAAATCAAACACGGTTTGTGCTAGCTCCTTGAAACTTGACCAAATGAAGTAGTTCTAAGTTCTATCTCTATGGTTTGTTTCCTCTTGAAGTACCCCATGCAGAGACTGGCGAAAAACACTTTCGTTTGAAAGGGGTTGCCAAGCTTCCAAAAAACTACTAGTTTGCTGAAATCTCAGCAAACATTTTTTCACCAAATCTTGATGATACTTGGTGGTAATGATCAGTTCACTAATCTCACTTGGCTGCCCAACTTTCACTCTTCTAGGTTCAAGCGTTCGTTTCCAGTAACACTTTGAATTTTTAGGTTTCACTCTGTTTTCTGCTATATAGATAGATGTGTTTGAAACTCTAAATCAAACACGGTTTGTGCTTGCTCCTTGAAACTTGACCAAATGAAGTAGTTCTAAGTTCTATCTCTATGGTTTGTTTCCTCTTGAAGTACCCCATGCAGTAACTGGCGAAAAACACTTTCGTTTGAAAGGGGTTGCCAAGCTTCCAAAAAACTACTAGTTTTATGAAATCTCAGCAAACATTTTTTCATCAAATCTTGATGATACTTGGTGGTAATGATCAGTTCACTATTCCCACTTGGCCGCCCAATTTTTACTCTTCTAGGTTCAAGCGTTCGTTTCCAGTAACAGTTTGAATTTTTAGGTTTCACTCTGTTTTCTGCTATATAGATAGATGTGTTTGAAACTCTAAATCAAACACGGTTTGTGCTAGCTCCGTGAAACTTGACAAAATGAAGTAGTTCTAAGTTCTATCTCTATGGTTTGTTTAATCTTGAAGTACCCCATGCAGAGACTGGCGTAGAACACTTTCGTTTGAAAGGGGTTGCCAAGCTTCCAAAAAACTACTCTTTTGCTGAAATCTCAGCAACCATTTTTTCACCAAATCTTGATGATACTTGGTGGTAATGATCAGTTCACTAAGCCCACTTGGCTGCCCAATTTTCACTCTTCTAGGTTCAAGCGTTCGTTTCCAGTAACACTTTGAAATTTTAGGTTTCACTCTGTTTTCTGCTATATAGATAGATGTGTTTGAAACTCTAAATCAAACACGGTTTGTGCTAGCTCCGTGAAACTTGACAAAATGAAGTAGTTCTAAGTTCTATCTCTATGGTTTGTTTTCTCTTGAAGTACCCCATGCAGAGACAGCCGAAGAACACTTTCGTTTGAAAGGGGTTGCCAAGCTTCCAAAAAACTTCACGTTTGCTGAAATCTCAGCAAACATTTTTTTCACCAAATCTTGATGATACTTGGTGGTAATGATCAGTTCACTAAGCCCACTTGGCTGCCCAACTTTCACTCTTCTAGGTTCAAGTGTTCGTTTCCAGTAACACTTTGAATTTTTAGGTTTCACTCTGTTTTCTGTTATATAGATAGATGTGTTTGAAACTCTAAATCAAACACGGTTTGTGCTAGCTACTTGAAACTTGACAAAATGAAGTAGTTCTAAGATCTATCTCTATGGTTTGTTTCCTCTTGAAGTACCCCATGCAGAGACTGGCGAAAAACACTTTCGTTTGAAAGGGGTTGCCAAGCTTCCAAAAAACTACTAGTTTGCTGAAATCTCAGCAAACATTTTTTCACCAAATCTTGATGATACTTGGTGGTAATGATCAGTTCACTAATCCCACTTGGCTGCCCAACTTTCACTCTTCTAGGTTCAAGCGTTCATTTCCAGTAACAGTTTGAATTTTTAGGTTTAACTCTGTTTTCTGTTATATAGATAGATGTGTTTGAAACTCTAAATCAAACACGGTTTGTGCTAGCTCCGTGAAACTTGACAAAATGAAGTAGTTCTAAGTTCTATCTCTATGGTTTGTTTCCTCTTGAAGTACCCCATGCAGAGACTGGCGAAGAACACTTTCTTTTGAAAGGGGTTGCCAAGCTTCCAAAAAACTACTAGTTTGCTGAAATCTCAGCAAACATTTTTTCACCAAATCTTGATGATACTTGGTGGTAATGATCAGTTCACTAAGCCCACTTGGCTGCCCAACTTTCACTCTTCTAGGTTCAAGCGTTCGTTTCCAGTAACAGTGTGAATTTTTAGGTTTCACTCTGTTTTCTGCTATATAGATAGATGTGTTTGAAACTCTAAATCAAACACGGTTTGTGCTTGCTCCGTGAAACTTTACAAAATGAAGTAGTTCTAAGTTCTATCTCTATGGTTTGTTTCCTCTTGAAGTACCCCATGCAGAGACTGGCGAAGAACACTTTCGTTTGAAAGGGGTTGCCAAGCTTCCAAAAAACTACTAGTTAGCTGAAATCTCAGCAAACATTTTTTCACCAAATCTTGATGATACTTGGTGGTAATGATCAGTTCACTAATCCCACTTGGCTGCCCAACGTTCGCTCTTCTAGGTTCAAGCGTTCGTTTCCAGTAACAGTTTGAATTTTTAGGTTTCACTCTGTTTTCTGTTATATAGATAGATGTGTTTGAAACTCTAAATCAAACACGGTTTGTGCTAGCTCCGTGAAACTTGACAAAATGAAGTAGTCTAAGTTCTATCTCTATGGTTTGTTTCCTCTTGAAGTACCCCATGCAGAGACTGGCGAAGAACACTTTCGTTTGAAAGGGGTTGCCAAGCTTCCAAAAAACTACTAGTTTGCTGAAATCTCAGCAAACATTTTTTCACCAAATCTTGATGATACTTGGTGGTAATGATCAGTTCACTAAGCCCACTTGGCTGCCCAATTTTCACTCTTCTAGGTTCAAGCATTCGTTTCCAGTAACACTTTGAATTTTTAGGTTTCACTCTGTTTTCTGCTATATAGATAGATGTGTTTGAAACTCTAAATCAAACACGGTTTGTGCTAGCTCCTTGAAACTTGAGCAAATGAAGTAGTTCTAAGTTCTACCTCTATGGTTTGTTTCCTCTTGAAGTACCCCATGCAGAGACTGGCGAAAAACACTTTCGTTTGAAAGGGGTTGCCAAGCTTCCAAAAAACTACTAGTTTGCTGAAATCTCAGCAAAATTTTTTCACCAAATCTTGATGATACTTGGTGGTAATGATCAGTTCACTAAGCCCACTTGGCTGCCCAACTTTCACTCTTCTAGGTTCAAGCCTTCGTTTCCAGTAACAGTGTGAATTTTTAGGTTTCACTCTGTTTTCTGCTATATAGATAGATGTGTTTGAAACTCTAAATCAAACACGGTTTGTGCTTGCTCCGTGAAACTTGACAAAATGAAGTAGTTCTAAGTTCTATCTCTATGGTTTGTTTCCTCTTGAAGTACCCCATGCAGAGACTGGCGAAGAACACTTTCGTTTGAAAGGGGTTGCCAAGCTTCCAAAAAACTACTCGTTTGCTGAAATCTCAGCAAACATTTTTCACCAAATCTTGATGATACTTGGTGGTAATGATCAGTTCACTAATCCCACTTGGCTGCCCAACTTTCACTCTTCTAGGTTCTAGCGTTCGTTTCCAGTAACACTTTGAATTTTTAGGTTTCACTCTGTTTTCTGCTATATAGATAGATGTGTTTGAAACTCTAAATCAAACACGGTTTGTGCTAGCTCCTTGAAACTTGAGCAAATGAAGTAGTTCTAAGTTCTATCTCTATGGTTTGTTTCCTCTTGTAGTACCCCATGCAGAGACTGGCGAAAAACACTTTCGTTTGAAAGGGGTTGCCAAGCTTCCAAAAAACTACTCGTTTGCTGAAATCTCAGCAAACATTTTTTCACCAAATCTTGATGATACTTGGTGGTAATGATCAGTTCACTAATCCCACTTGGCTGCCCAACTTTCACTCTTCTAGGTTCTAGCGTTCGTTTCCAGTAACACTTTGAATTTTTAGGTTTCACTCTGTTTTCTGCTATATAGATAGATGTGTTTGAAACTCTAAATCAAACACGGTTTGTGCTAGCTCCTTGAAACTTGAGCAAATGAAGTAGTTCTAAGTTCTATCTCTATGGTTTGTTTCCTCTTGAAGTACCCCATGCAGAGACTGGCGAAAAACACTTTCGTTTGAAAGGGGTTGCCAAGCTTCCAAAAAACTACTAGTTTGCTGAAATCTCAGCAAACATTTTTTCACCAAATCTTGATGATACTTGGTGGTAATGATCAGTTCACTAAGCCCACTTGGCTGCCCAACTTTCACTCTTCTAGGTTCAAGCGTTCGTTTCCAGTAACAGTGTGAATTTTTAGGTTTCACTCTGTATTCTGCTATATAGATAGATGTGTTTGAAACTCTAAATCAAACACGGTTTGTGCTAGCTCCGTGAAACTTGACAAAATGAAGTAGTTCTAAGTTCTATCTCTATGGTTTGTTTCCTCTTGAAGTACCCCACGCAGAGACTGGCGAAGAACACTTTCGTTTGAAAGGGGTTGCCAAGCTTCCAAAAAACTACTAGTTTGCTGAAATCTCAGCAAACATTTTTTCACCAAATCTTGATGATACTTGGTGGTAATGATCAGTTCACTAATCCCACTTGGCTGCCCAACTTTCACTCTTCTAGGTTCAAGCGTTCGTTTCCAGTAACAGTTTGAATTTTTAGGTTTCACTCTGTTTTCTGTTATATAGATAGATGTGTTTGAAACTCTAAATCAAACACGGTTTGTGCTAGCTCCGTGAAACTTGACAAAATGAAGTAGTTCTAAGTTCTATCTCTATGGTTTGTTTCCTCTTGAAGTACCCCATGCAGAGACTGGCGAAGAACACTTTCGTTTGAAAGGGGTTGCCAAGCTTCCAAAAAACTACTAGTTTGCTGAAATCTCAGCAAACATTTTTTCACCAAATCTTGATGATACTTGGTGGTAATGATCAGTTCACTAAGCCCACGTGGCTGCCCAATTTTCACTCTTCTAGGTTCAAGCATTCGTTTCCAGTAACACTTTGAATTTTTAGGTTTCACTCTGTTTTCTGCTATATAGATAGATGTGTTTGAAACTCTAAATCAAACACGGTTTGTGCTAGCTCCTTGAAACTTGAGCAAATGAAGTAGTTCTAAGTTCTATCTCTATGGTTTGTTTCCTCTTGAAGTACCCCATGCAGAGACTGGCGAAAAACACTTTCGTTTGAAAGGGGTTGCCAAGCTTCCAAAAAACTACTAGTTTGCTGAAATCTCAGCAAATATTTTTTCACCAAATCTTGATGATACTTGGTGGTAATGATCAGTTCACTAAGCCCACTTGGCTGCCCAACTTTCACTCTTCTAGGTTCAAGCCTTCGTTTCCAGTAACAGTGTGAATTTTTAGGTTTCACTCTGTTTTCTGCTATATAGATAGATGTGTTTGAAACTCTAAGTCAAACACGGTTTGTTCTTGCTCCGTGAAACTTGACAAAATGAAGTAGTTCTAAGTTCTATCTCTATGGTTTGTTTCCTCTTGAAGTACCCCATGCAGAGACTGGCGAAGAACACTTTCGTTTGAAAGGGGTTGCCAAGCTTCCAAAAAACTACTCGTTTGCTGAAATCTCAGCAAACATTTTTTCACCAAATCTTGATGATACTTGGTGGTAATGATCAGTTCACTAATCCCACTTGGCTGCCCAACTTTCACTCTTCTAGGTTCTAGCGTTCGTTTCCAGTAACACTTTGAATTTTTAGGTTTCACTCTGTTTTCTGCTATATAGATAGATGTGTTTGAAACTCTAAATCAAACACGGTTTGTGCTAGCTCCTTGAAACTTGAGCAAATGAAGTAGTTCTAAGTTCTATCTCTATGGTTTGTTTCCTCTTGAAGTACCCCATGCAGAGACTGGCGAAAAACACTTTCGTTTGAAAGGGGTTGCCAAGCTTCCAAAAAACTACTAGTTTGCTGAAATCTCAGCAAACATTTTTTCACCAAATCTTGATGATACTTGGTGGTAATGATCAGTTCACTAAGCCCACTTGGCTGCCCAACTTTCACTCTTCTAGGTTCAAGCGTTCGTTTCCAGTAACAGTGTGAATTTTTAGGTTTCACTCTGTATTCTGCTATATAGATAGATGTGTTTGAAACTCTAAATCAAACACGGTTTGTGCTTGCTCCGTGAAACTTGACAAAATGAAGTAGTTCTAAGTTCTATCTCTATGGTTTGTTTCCTCTTGAAGTACCCCACGCAGAGACTGGCGAAGAACACTTTCGTTTGAAAGGGGTTGCCAAGCTTCCAAAAAACTACTAGTTTGCTGAAATCTCAGCAAACATTTTTTCACCAAATCTTGATGATACTTGGTGGTAATGATCAGTTCACTAATCCCACTTGGCTGCCCAACTTTCACTCTTCTAGGTTCAAGCGTTCGTTTCCAGTAACAGTTTGAATTTTTAGGTTTCACTCTGTTTTCTGTTATATAGATAGATGTGTTTGAAACTCTAAATCAAACACGGTTTGTGCTAGCTCCGTGAAACTTGACAAAATGAAGTAGTTCTAAGTTCTATCTCTATGGTTTGTTTCCTCTTGAAGTACCCCATGCAGAGACTGGCGAAGAACACTTTCTTTTGAAAGGGGTTGCCAAGCTTCCAAAAAACTACTAGTTTGCTGAAATCTCAGCAAACATTTTTTCACCAAATCTTGATGATACTTGGTGGTAATGATCAGTTCACTAAGCCCACTTGGCTGCCCAACTTTCACTCTTCTAGGTTAAAGCGTTCGTTTCCAGTAACAGTGTGAATTTTTAGGTTTCACTCTGTTTTCTGCTATATAGATAGATGTGTTTGAAACTCTAAATCAAACACGGTTTGTGCTTGCTCCGTGAAACTTTACAAAATGAAGTAGTTCTAAGTTCTCTCTCTATGGTTTGTTTCCTCTTGAAGTACCCCATGCAGAGACTGGCGAAGAACACTTTCGTTTGAAAGGGGTTGCCAAGCTTCCAAAAAACTACTAGTTAGCTGAAATCTCAGCAAACATTTTTTCACCAAATCTTGATGATACTTGGTGGTAATGATGAGTTCACTAATCCCACTTGGCTGCCCAACGTTCACTCTTCTAGGTTCAAGCGTTCGTTTCCAGTAACAGTTTGAATTTTTAGGTTTCACTCTGTTTTCTGTTATATAGATAGATGTGTTTGAAACTCTAAATCAAACACGGTTTGTGCTAGCTCCGTGAAACTTGACAAAATGAAGTAGTTCTAAGTTCTATCTCTATGCTTTGTTTCCTCTTGAAGTACCCCATGCAGAGACTGGCGAAGAACACTTTCGTTTGAAAGGGGTTGCCAAGCTTCCAAAAAACTACTAGTTTGCTGAAATCTCAGCAAACATTTTTTCACCAAATCTTGATGATACTTGGTGGTAATGATCAGTTCACTAAGCCCACTTGGCTGCCCAACTTTCACTCTTCTAGGTTCAAGCCTTCGTTTCCAGTAACAGTGTGAATTTTTAGGTTTCACTCTGTTTTCTGCTATATAGATAGATGTGTTTGAAACTCTAAATCAAACACGGTTTGTGCTTGCTCCGTGAAACTTGACAAAATGAAGTAGTTCTAAGTTCTATCTCTATGGTTTGTTTCCTCTTGAAGTACCCCATGCAGAGACTGGCGAAGAACACTTTCGTTTGAAAGGGGTTGCCAAGCTTCCAAAAAACTACTCGTTTGCTGAAATCTCAGCAAACATTTTTTCACCAAATCTTGATGATACTTGGTGGTAATGATCAGTTCACTAATCCCACTTGGCTGCCCAACTTTCACTCTTCTAGGTTCTAGCGTTCGTTTCCAGTAACACTTTGAATTTTTAGGTTTCACTCTGTTTTCTGCTATATAGATAGATGTGTTTGAAACTCTAAATCAAACACGGTTTGTGCTAGCTCCTTGAAACTTCAGCAAATGAAGTAGGTCTAAGTTCTATCTCTATGGTTTGTTTCCTCTTGAAGTACCCCATGCAGAGACTGGCGAAGAACACTTTCTTTTGAAAGGGGTTGCCAAGCTTCCAAAAAACTACTAGTTTGCTGAAATCTCAGCAAACATTTTTTCACCAAATCTTGATGATACTTGGTGGTAATGATCAGTTCACTAAGCCCACTTGGCTGCCCAACTTTCACTCTTCTAGGTTAAAGCGTTCGTTTCCAGTAACAGTGTGAATTTTTTAGGTTTCACTCTGTTTTCTGCTATATAGATAGATGTGTTTGAAACTCTAAATCAAACACGGTTTGTGCTTGCTCCGTGAAACTTTACAAAATGAAGTAGTTCTAAGTTCTCTCTCTATGGTTTGTTTCCTCTTGAAGTACCCCATGCAGAGACTGGCGAAGAACACTTTCGTTTGAAAGGGGTTGCCAAGCTTCCAAAAAACTACTAGTTAGCTGAAATCTCAGCAAACATTTTTTCACCAAATCTTGATGATACTTGGTGGTAATGATGAGTTCACTAATCCCACTTGGCTGCCCAACGTTCACTCTTCTAGGTTCAAGCGTTCGTTTCCAGTAACAGTTTGAATTTTTAGGTTTCACTCTGTTTTCTGTTATATAGATAGATGTGTTTGAAACTCTAAATCAAACACGGTTTGTGCTAGCTCCGTGAAACTTGACAAAATGAAGTAGTTCTAAGTTCTATCTCTATGCTTTGTTTCCTCTTGAAGTACCCCATGCAGAGACTGGCGAAGAACACTTTCGTTTGAAAGGGGTTGCCAAGCTTCCAAAAAACTACTAGTTTGCTGAAATCTCAGCAAACATTTTTTCACCAAATCTTGATGATACTTGGTGGTAATGATCAGTTCACTAAGCCCACTTGGCTGCCCAACTTTCACTCTTCTAGGTTCAAGCCTTCGTTTCCAGTAACAGTGTGAATTTTTAGGTTTCACTCTGTTTTCTGCTATATAGATAGATGTGTTTGAAACTCTAAATCAAACACGGTTTGTGCTTGCTCCGTGAAACTTGACAAAATGAAGTAGTTCTAAGTTCTATCTCTATGGTTTGTTTCCTCTTGAAGTACCCCATGCAGAGACTGGCGAAGAACACTTTCGTTTGAAAGGGGTTGCCAAGCTTCCAAAAAACTACTCGTTTGCTGAAATCTCAGCAAACATTTTTTCACCAAATCTTGATGATACTTGGTGGTAATGGTCAGTTCACTAATCCCACTTGGCTGCCCAACTTTCACTCTTCTAGGTTCTAGCGTTCGTTTCCAGTAACACTTTGAATTTTTAGGTTTCACTCTGTTTTCTGCTATATAGATAGATGTGTTTGAAACTCTAAATCAAACACGGTTTGTGCTAGCTCCTTGAAACTTCAGCAAATGAAGTAGGTCTAAGTTCTATCTCTATGGTTTGTTTCCTCTTGAAGTACCCCATGCAGAGACTGGCGAAAAACACTTTCGTTTGAAAGGGGTTGTCAAGCTTCCAAAAAACTACTACTTTGCTGAAATCTCAGCAAACATTTTTTCACCTAATCTTGATGATACTTGGTGGTAATGATCAGTTCACTAAGCCCACTTGGCTGCCCAACTTTCACTCTTCTAGGTTCAAGCGTTCGTTTCCAGTAACAGTGTGAATTTTTAGGTTTCACTCTGTATTCTGCTATATAGATAGATGTGTTTGAAACTCTAAATCAAACACGGTTTGTGCTTGCTCCGTGAAACTTGACAAAATAAAGTAGTTCTAAATTCTATCTCTATGGTTTGTTTCCTCTTGAAGTACCCCACGCAGAGACTGGCGAAGAACACTTTCGTTTGAAAGGGGTTGCCCAGCTTCCAAAAAACTACTAGTTTGCTGAAATCTCAGCAAACATTTTTTCACCAAATCTTGATGATACTTGGTGGTAATGATCAGTTCACTAATCCCACTTGGCTGCCCAACTTTCACTCTTCTAGGTTCAAGCGTTCGTTTCCAGTAACACTTTGAATTTTTAGGTTTCACTCTGTTTTCTGTTATATAGATAGATGTGTTTGAAACTCTAAATCAAACACGGTTTGTGCTAGCTCCTTGAAACTTGACAAAATGAAGTAGTTCTAAGTTCTATCTCTATGGTTTGTTTCCTCTTGAAGTACCCCATGCAGAGACTGGCGAAAAACACTTTCGTTTGAAAGGGGTTGCCAAGCTTCCAAAAAACTACTAGTTTGCTGAAATCTCAGCAAACATTTTTTCACCAAATCTTGATGATACTTGGTGGTAATGATCAGTTCACTAATCCCACTTGGCTGCCCAACTTTTACTCTTCTAGGTTCAAGCGTTCGTTTCCAGTAACAGTTTGAATTTTTAGGTTTCACTCTGTTTTCTGCTATATAGATAGATGTGTTTGAAACTCTAAATCAAACACGGTTTGTGCTAGCTCCGTGAAACTTGACAAAATGAAGTAGTTCTAAGTTCTATCTCTATGGTTTGTTTCCTCTTGAAGTACCCCATGCAGAGACTGGCGAAGAACACTTTCGTTTGAAAGGGGTTGCCAAGCTTCCAAAAAACTACTCTTTTGCTGAAATCTCAGCAACCATTTTTTCACCAAATCTTGATGATACTTGGTGGTAATGATCAGTTCACTAAGCCCACTTGGCTGCCCAATTTTCACTCTTCTAGGTTCAAGCGTTCGTTTCCAGTAACACTTTGAAATTTTAGGTTTCACTCTGTTTTCTGCTATATAGATAGATGTGTTTGAAACTCTAAATCAAACACGGTTTCTGCTAGCTCAGTGAAACTTGACAAAATGAAGTAGTTCTAAGTTCTATCTCTATGGTTTGTTTCCTCTTGAAGTACCCCATGCAGAGACAGCCGAAGAACACTTTCGTTTGAAAGGGGTTGCCAAGCTTCCAAAAAACTTCACGTTTGCTGAAATCTCAGCAAACATTTTTTCACCAAATCTTGATGATACTTGGTGGTAATAATCAGTTCACTAAGCCCACTTGGCTGCCCAATTTTCATTCTTCTAGGTTCAAGCGTTCGTTTCCAGTAACACTTTGAAATTTTAGGTTTCACTCTGTTTTCTGCTATATAGATAAATGTGTTTGAAACTCTAAATCAAACACGGTTTGTGCTAGCTCC
Source organism: Callospermophilus lateralis (assembly GCF_048772815.1). NCBI lineage: Eukaryota > Metazoa > Chordata > Mammalia > Rodentia > Sciuridae > Callospermophilus > Callospermophilus lateralis. The sequence goes on from NW_027515931.1 coordinate 48,703, forward strand.
GTGAAACTTGACAAAATGAAGTAGTTCTAAGTTCTATCTCTATGGTTTGTTTCCTCTTGAAGTACCCCATGCAAGGACTGGCGAAAAACACTTTCGTTTGAAAGGGGTTGCCAAGCTTCCAAAAAACTACTAGTTTGCTGAAATCTCAGCAAACATTTTTTTCACCAAATCTTGATGATACTTGGTGGTAATGATCAGTTCACTAATCCCACTTGGCTGCCCAACTTTCACTCTTCTAGGTTCAAGCGTTCGTTTCCAGTAACAGTTTGAATTTTTAGGTTTCACTCTGTTTTCTGTTATATAGATAGATGTGTTTGAAACTCTAAATCAAACACGGTTTGTGCTAGCTCCGTGAAACTTGACAAAATGAAGTAGTTCTAAGTTCTATCTCTATGGTTTGTTTCCTCTTGAAGTACCCCATGCAGAGACTGGCGAAAAACACTTTCGTTTGAAAGGGGTTGCCAAGCTTCCAAAAAACTACTAGTTTGCTGAAATCTCAGCAAACATTTTTTCACCAAATCTTGATGATACTTGGTGGTAATGATCAGTTCACTAAGCCCAGTTGGCTGCCCAACTTTCACTCTTCTAGGTTCAAGCGTTCGTTTCCAGTAACAGTGTGAATTTTTAGGTTTCACTCTGTTTTCTGCTATATAGATAGATGTGTTTGAAACTCTAAATCAAACACGGTTTGTGCTAGCTCCTTGAAACTTGACAAAATGAAGTAGTTCTAAGTTCTATCTCTATGGTTTGTTTCCTCTTGAAGTACCCCATGCAGAGACTGGCGAAAAACACTTTCGTTTGAAAGGGGTTGCCAAGCTTCCAAAAAACTACTAGTTTGCTGAAATCTCAGCAAACATTTTTTCACCAAATCTTGATGATACTTGGTGGTAATGATCAGTTCACTAATCCCACTTGGCTGCCCAACTTTCACTCTTCTAGGATCAAGCGTTCGTTTCCAGTAACAGTTTGAATTTTTAGGTTTCACTCTGTTTTCTGTTATATAGATAGATGTGTTTGAAACTCTAAATCAAACACGGTTTGTGCTAGCTCCGTGAAACTTGAAAAAATGAAGTAGTTCTAAGTTCTATCTCTATGGTTTGTTTCCTCTTGAAGTACCCCATGCAGAGACTGGCGAAGAACACTTTCGTTTGAAAGGGGTTGCCAAGCTTCCAAAAAACTACTCGTTTGCTGAAATCTCAGCAAACATTTTTTCACCAAATCTTGATGATACTTGGTGGTAATGATCAGTTCACTAAGCCCACTTGGCTGCCCAATTTTCACTCTTCTAGGTTCAAGCGTTCGTTTCCAGTAACACTTTGAAATTTTAGGTTTCACTCTGTTTTCTGCTATATAGATAGATGTGTTTGAAACTCTAAATCAAACACGGTTTGTGCTAGCTCCGTGAAACTTGACAAAATGAAGTAGTTCTAAGTTCTATCTCTATGGTTTGTTTCCTCTTGAAGTACCCCATGCAGAGACAGCCGAAGAACACTTTCGTTTGAAAGGGGTTGCCAAGCTTCCAAAAAACTTCACGTTTGCTGAAATCTCAGCAAACATTTTTTCACCAAATCTTGATGATACTTGGTGGTAATGATCAGTTCACTAAGCCCACTTGGCTGCCCAACTTTCACTCTTCTAGGTTCAAGCGTTCGTTTCCAGTAACACTTTGAATTTTTAGGTTTCAGTCTGTTTTCTGCTATATACATAGATGTGTTTGAAACTATAAATCAAACACGGTTTGTGCTAGCTCCTTGAAACTTGACCCAATGAATTAGTTCTAAGTTCTTTCTCTATGGTTTGTTTCCTCTTGAAGTACCCCATGCAGAGCCTGGCAAAAAACACTTTCGTTTGAAAAGGGTTGCCAAGCTTCCAAAAAACTACTAGTTTGCTGAAATCTCAGCAAACATTTTTTCACCAAATCTTGATGATACTTGGTGGTAATAATCAGTTCACTAAGCCCACTTGGCTTCCCAATTTTTATTCTTCTAGGTTGAAGCATTCGTTTCCAGTAACAGTTTGAATTTTTAGGTTTCACTCTGTTTTCTCCTACATAGATAGCTGTGTTTGGAATTCTAAATCAAACACGGTTTGTGCTAGCTCCTTGAAACTTGACCAAATGAAGTAGTTCTAAGTTCTATCTCTATGGTTTGTTTCCTCTTGAAGTACCCCATGCAGAGACTGGCAAAAAACACTTTCGTTTGAAAGGGGTTGCCAAGCTTCCAAAAAACTACTAGTTTGCTGAAATCTCAGCAAACCTTTTTTCACCAAATCTTGATGATACTTGGTGCTAATGATCAGTTCACTAATCTCACTTGGCTGCCCAACTTTCACTCTTCTAGGTTCAAGCGTTCGTTTCCAGTAACACTTTGAAATTTTAGGTTTCACTCTGTTTTCTGCTATATAGATAGATGTGTTTGAAACTCTAAATCAAACACGGTTTGTGCTAGCTCCGTGAAACTTGACAAAATGAAGTAGTTCTAAGTTCTATCTCTATGTTTTGTTTCCTCTTGAAGTACCCCATGCAGAGACTGGCGAAGAACACTTTCGTTTGAAAGGGTTTGCCAAGCTTCCAAAAAACTACTCGTTTGCTGAAATCTCAGCAAACATTTTTTCACCAAATCTTGATGATACTTGGTGGTAATGATCAGTTCACTAAGCCCACTTGGCTGCCCAATTTTCACTCTTCTAGGTTCAAGCGTTCGTTTCCAGTAACACTTTGAAATTTTAGGTTTCACTCTGTTTTCTGCTATATAGATAGATGTGTTTGAAACTCTAAATCAAACACGGTTTGTGCTAGCTCAGTGAAACTTGACAAAATGAAGTAGTTCTAAGTTCTATCTCTATGGTTTGTTTCCTCTTGAAGTACCCCATGCAGAGACAGCCGAAGAACACTTTCGTTTGAAAGGGGTTGCCAAGCTTCCAAAAAACTTCACGTTTGCTGAAATCTCAGCAAACATTTTTTCACCAAATCTTGATGATACTTGGTGGTAATGATCAGTTCACTAAGCCCACTTGGCTGCCCAACTTTCACTCTTCTAGGTTCAAGCGTTCGTTTCCAGTAACACTTTGAATTTTTAGGTTTCACTCTGTTTTCTGCTATATACATAGATGTGTTTGAAACTATAAATCAAACACGGTTTGTGCTAGCTCCTTGAAACTTGACCCAATGAATTAGTTCTAAGTTCTTTCTCTATGGTTTGTTTCCTCTTGAAGTACCCCATGCAGAGCCTGGCAAAAAACACTTTCGTTTGAAAAGGGTTGCCAAGCTTCCAAAAAACTACTAGTTTGCTGAAATCTCAGCAAACATTTTTTCACCAAATCTTGATGATACTTGGTGGTAATAATCAGTTCACTAAGCCCACTTGGCTTCCCAATTTTTATTCTTCTAGGTTGAAGCATTCGTTTCCAGTAACAGTTTGAATTTTTAGGTTTCACTCTGTTTTCTCCTACATAGATAGCTGTGTTTGGAATTCTAAATCAAACACGGTTTGTGCTAGCTCCTTGAAACTTGACCAAATGAAGTAGTTCTAAGTTCTATCTCTATGGTTTGTTTCCTCTTGAAGTACCCCATGCAGAGACTGGCAAAAAACACTTTCGTTTGAAAGGGGTTGCCAAGCTTCCAAAAAACTACTAGTTTGCTGAAATCTCAGCAAACCTTTTTTCACCAAATCTTGATGATACTTGGTGCTAATGATCAGTTCACTAATCTCACTTGGCTGCCCAACTTTCACTCTTCTAGGTTCAAGCGTTCGTTTCCAGTAACACTTTGAATTTTTAGGTTTCACTCTGTTTTCTGCTTTATAGATAGATGTGTTTGAAACTCTAAATCAAACACGGTTTGTGCTTGCTCCTTGAAACTTGACCAAATGAAGTAGTTCTAAGTTCTATCTCTATGGTTTGTTTCCTCTTGAAGTACCCCATGCAGAGACTGGGGAAAAACACTTTGGTTTGAAAGGGGTTGCCAAGCTTCCAAAAAACTACTAGTTTTCGGAAATCTCAGCAAACATTTTTTCACCAAATCTTGATGATACTTGGTGGTAATGATCAGTTCACTATTCCCACTTGGCCGCCCAATTTTTACTCTTCTAGGTTCAAGCGTTCGTTTCCAGTAACAGTTTGAATTTTTAGGTTTCACTCTGTTTTCTGCTATATAGATAGATGTGTTTGAAACTCTAAATCAAACACGGTTTGTGCTAGCTCCGTGAAACTTGACAAAATGAAGTAGTTCTAAGTTCTATCTCTATGGTTTGTTTCCTCTTGAAGTACCCCATGCAGAGACTGGCGAAGAACACTTTCGTTTGAAAGGGGTTGCCAAGCTTCCAAAAAACTACTCGTTTGCTGAAATCTCAGCAAACATTTTTTCACCAAATCTTGATGATACTTGGTGGTAATGATCAGTTCACTAAGCCCACTTGGCTGCCCAATTTTCACTCTTCTAGGTTCAAGCGTTCGTTTCCAGTAACACTTTGAAATTATAGGTTTCACTCTGTTTTCTCCTACATAGATAGCTGTGTTTGGAATTCTAAATCAAACACGGTTTGTGCTAGCTCCTTGAAACTTGACCAAATGATGTAGTTCTAAGTTCTATCTCTATGGTTTGTTTCCTCTTGAATTACCCCATGCAGAGACTGGCAAAAAACACTTTCGTTTGAAAGGGGTTGCCAAGCTTCCAAAAAACTTCACGTTTGCTGAAATCTCAGCAAACATTTTTTCACCAAATCTTGATGATACTTGGTGGTAATGATCAGTTCACTAAGCCCACTTGGCTGCCCAACTTTCACTCTTCTAGGTTCAAGCGTTCGTTTCCAGTAACACTTTGAATTTTTAGGTTTCACTCTGTTTTCTGTTATATAGATAGATGTGTTTGAAACTCTAAATCAAACACGGTTTGTGCTTGCTCCTTGAAACTTGACCAAATGAAGTAGTTCTAAGTTCTATCTCTATGGTTTGTTTCCTCTTGAAGTACCCCATGCAGAGACTGGCGAAAAACACTTTCGTTTGAAAGGGGTTGCCAAGCTTCCAAAAAACTACTAGTTTTCTGAAATCTCAGCAAACATTTTTTCACCAAATCTTGATGATACTTGGTGGTAATGATCAGTTCACTATTCCCACTTGGCCGCCCAATTTTTACTCTTCTAGATTCAAGCGTTCGTTTCCAGTAACAGTTTGAATTTTTAGGTTTCACTCTGTTTTCTGCTATATAGATAGATGTGTTTGAAACTCTAAATCAAACACGGTTTGTGCTAGCTCTGTGAAACTTGACAAAATGAAGTAGTTCTAAGTTCTATCTCTATGGTTTGTTTCCTCTTGAAGTACCCCATGCAGAGACTGGCGAAAAACACTTTCGTTTGAAAGGGGTTGCCAAGCTTCCAAAAAACTACTAGTTTGCTGAAATCTCAGCAAACATTTTTTCAGGAAATCTTGATGATACTTGGTGGTAATGATCAGTTCACTATTCCCACTTGGCCGCCCAATTTTTACTCTTCTAGGTTCAAGCGATCGTTTCCAGTAACAGTTTGAATTTTTAGGTTTCACTCTGTTTTCTGCTATATAGATAGATGTGTTTGAAACTCTAAATCAAACACGGTTTGTGCTAGCTCCGTGAAACTTGACATAATGAAGTAGTTCTAAGTTCTATCTCTATGGTTTGTTTCCTCTTGAAGTACCCCATGCAGAGACTGGCGAAGAACACTTTCGTTTGAAAGGGGTTGCCAAGCTTCCAAAAAACTACTCGTTTGCTGAAATCTCAGCAAACATTTTTTCACCAAATCTTGATGATACTTGGTGGTAATGATCAGTTCACTAAGCCCACTTGGCTGCCCAATTTTCACTCTTCTAGGTTCAAGCGTTCGTTTCCAGTAACACTTTGAAATTATAGGTTTCACTCTGTTTTCTGCTATATAGATAGATGTGTTTGAAACTCTAAATCAAACACGGTTTGTGCTAGCTCCGTGAAACTTGACAAAATGAAGTAGTTCTAAGTTCTATCTCTATGGTTTGTTTCCTCTTGAAGTACCCCATGCAGAGACAGCCGAAGAACACTTTCGTTTGAAAGGGGTTGCCAAGCTTCCAAAAAACTTCACGTTTGCTGAAATCTCAGCAAACATTTTTTCACCAAATCTTGATGATACTTGGTGGTAATGATCAGTTCACTAAGCCCACTTGGCTGCCCAACTTTCACTCTTCTAGGTTCAAGCGTTCGTTTCCAGTAACACTTTGAATTTTTAGGTTTCACTCTGTTTTCTGTTATATAGATAGATGTGTTTGAAACTCTAAATCAAACACGGTTTGTGCTAGCTCCTTGAAACTTGACAAAATGAAGTAGTTCTAAGTTCTATCTCTATGGTTTGTTTCCTCTTGAAGTACCCCATGCAGAGACTGGCAAAAAACACTTTCGTTTGAAAAAGGTTGCCAAGCTTCCAAAAAACTACTAGTTTGCTGAAATCTCAGCAAACCTTTTTTCACCAAATCTTGATGATACTTGGTGCTAATGATCAGTTCACTAATCTCACTTGGCTGCCCAACTTTCACTCTTCTAGGTTCAAGCGTTCGTTTCCAGTAACACTTTGAATTTTTAGGTTTCACTCTGTTTTCTGCTATATAGATAGATGTGTTTGAAACTCTAAATCAAACACGGTTTGTGCTTGCTCCTTGAAACTTGACCAAATGAAGTAGTTCTAAGTTCTATCTCTATGGTTTGTTTCCTCTTGAAGTACCCCATGCAGAGACTGGCGAAAAACACTTTCGTTTGAAAGGGGTTGCCAAGCTTCCAAAAAACTACTATTTTTCTGAAATCTCAGCAAACATTTTTTCACCAAATCTTGATGATACTTGGTGGTAATGATCAGTTCACTATTCCCACTTGGCCGCCCAATTTTTACTCTTCTATGTTCAAGCGTTCGTTTCCAGTAACAGTTTGAATTTTTAGGTTTCACTCTGTTTTCTGCTATATAGATAGATGTGTTTGAAACTCTAAATCAAACACGGTTTGTGCTAGCTCCGTGAAACTTGACAAAATGAAGTAGTTCTAAGTTCTATCTCTATGGTTTGTTTCCTCTTGAAGTACCCCATGCAGAGACTGGCGAAGAACACTTTCGTTTGAAAGGGGTTGCCAAGCTTCCAAAAAACTACTCGTTTGCTGAAATCTCAGCAAACATTTTTTCACCAAATCTTGATGATACTTGGTGGTAATGATCAGTTCACTAAGCCCACTTGGCTGCCCAATTTTCACTCTTCTAGGTTCAAGCGTTTGTTTCCAGTAACACTTTGAAATTTAAGGTTTCACTCTGTTTTCTGCTATATAGATAGATGTGTTTGAAACTCTAAATCAAACACGGTCTGTGCTAGCTCCGTGAAACTTGACAAAATGAAGTAGTTCTAAGTTCTATCTCTATGGTTTGTTTCCTCTTGAAGTACCCCATGCAGAGACAGCCGAAGAACACTTTCGTTTGAAAGGGGTTGCCAAGCTTCCAAAAAACTTCACGTTTGCTGAAATCTCAGCAAACATTTTTTCACCAAATCTTGATGATACTTGGTGGTAATGATCAGTTCACTAAGCCCACTTGGCTGCCCTACTTTCACTCTTCTAGGTTCAAGCGTTCGTTTCCAGTAACACTTTGAATTTTTAGGTTTCACTCTGTTTTCTGTTATATAGATAGATGTGTTTGAAACTCTAAATCAAACACGGTTTGTGCTAGCTCCTTGAAACTTGACAAAATGAAGTAGTTCTAAGTTTATCTCTATGGTTTGTTTCCTCTTGAAGTACCCCATGCAGAGACTGGCGAAAAACACTTTCGTTTGAAAGGGGTTGCCAAGCTTCCAAAAAACTACTAGTTTGCTGAAATCTCAGCAAACATTTTTTCACCAAATCTTGATGATACTTGGTGGTAATGATCAGTTCACTAAGCCCACTTGGCTGCCCAACTTTCACTCTTCTAGGTTCAAGCGTTCGTTTCCAGTAACAGTGTGAATTTTTAGGTTTCACTCTGTTTTCTGCTATATAGATAGATGTGTTTGAAACTCTAAATCAAACACGGTTTGTGCTTGCTCCGTGAAACTTGACAAAATGAAGTAGTTCTAAGTTCTATCTCTATGGTTTGTTTCCTCTTGAAGTACCCCATGCAGAGACTGGCGAAGAACACTTTCGTTTGAAAGGGGTTGCCAAGCTTCCAAAAAACTACTAGTTTGCTGAAATCTCAGCAAACATTTTTTCACCAAATCTTGATGATACTTGGTGGTAATGATCAGTTCACTAATCCCACTTGGCTTCCCAACTTTCACTCTTCTAGGTTCAAGGGTTCGTTTCCAGTAACACTTTGAATTTTTAGGTTTCACTCTGTTTTCTGCTATATAGATAGATGTGTTTGAAACTCTAAATCAAACACGGTTTGTGCTAGCTCCTTGAAACTTGAGCAAATGAAGTAGTTCTAAGTTCTATCTCTATGGTTTGTTTCCTCTTGAAGTACCCCATGCAGAGACTGGCGAAAAACACTTTCGTATGAAAGGGGTTGCCAAGCTTCCAAAAAACTACTAGTTTGCTGAAATCTCAGCAAACATTTTTTCACCAAATCTTGATGATGCTTGGTGGTAATGATCAGTTCACTAAGCCCACTTGGCTGCCCAACTTTCACTCTTCTAGGTTCAAGCGTTCGTTTCCAGTAAAAGTGTGAATTTTTAGGTTTCACTCTGTATTCTGCTATATAGATAGATGTGTTTGAAACTCTAAATCAAACACGGTTTGTGCTTGCTCCGTGAAACTTGACAAAATGAAGTAGTTCTAAGTTCTATCTATATGGTTTGTTTCCTCTTGAAGTACCCCACGCAGAGACTGGCGAAGAACACTTTCGTTTGAAAGGGGTTGCCAAGCTTCCAAAAAACTACTAGTTTGCTGAAATCTCAGCAAACATTTTTTCACCAAATCTTGATGATACTTGGTGGTAATGATCAGTTCACTAATCCCACTTGGCTGCCCAACTTTCACTCTTCTAGGTTCAAGCGTTCGTTTTCAGTAACACTTTGAATTTTTAGGTTTCACTCTGTTTTCTGTTATATAGATAGATGTGTTTGAAACTCTAAATCAAACACGGTTTGTGCTAGCTCCTTGAAACTTGACCAAATGAAGTAGTTCTAAGTTCTATCTCTATGGTTTTTTTCCTCTTGAAGTACCCCATGCAGAGACTGGCGAAAAACACTTTCGTTTGAAAGGGGTTGCCAAGCTTCCAAAAAACTACTAGTTTGCTGAAATCTCAGCAAACATTTTTTCACCAAATCTTGATGATACTTGGTGGTAATGATCAGTTCACTAATCCCACTTGGCTGCCCAACTTTCACTCTTCTAGGTTCAAGCGTTCGTTTCCAGTAACAGTGTGAATTTTTAGGTTTCACTCTGTTTTCTGCTATATAGATAGATGTGTTTGAAACTCTAAATCAAACACGGTTTGTGCTTGCTCCGTGAAACTTGACAAAATGAAGTAGTTCTAAGTTCTATCTCTATGGTTTGTTTCCTCTTGAAGTACCCCATGCAGAGACAGCCGAAGAACACTTTCGTTTGAAAGGGGTTGCCAAGCTTCCAAAAAACTTCACGTTTGCTGAAATCTCAGCAAACATTTTTTCACCAAATCTTGATGATACTTGGTGGTAATAATCAGTTCACTAAGCCCACTTGGCTGCCCAATTTTCACTCTTCTAGGTTCAAGCGTTCGTTTCCAGTAACACTTTGAATTTTTAGGTTTCACTCTGTTTTCTGTTATATAGGTAGATGTGTTTGAAACTCTAAATCAAACACGGTTTGTGCTAACTCCTTGAAACTTGACCAAATGAAGTAGTTCTAAGTTCTATCTCTATGGTTTGTTTCCTCTTGAAGTACCCCATGCAGAGACTGGCGAAAAACACTTTCGTTTGAAAGGGGTTGCCAAGCTTCCAAAAAACTACTAGTTTGCTAAAATCTCAGCAAACATTTTTTCACCAAATCTTGATGATACTTGGTGGTAATGATCAGTTCACTAATCCCACTTGGCTGCCCAACATTCACTCTTCTAGGTTCAAGCGTTCGTTTCCAGTAACAGTTTGAATTTTTAGGTTTCACTCTGTTTTCTGTTATATAGATAGATGTGTTTGAAACTCTAAATCAAACACGGTTTGTGCTAGCTCCGTGAAACTTGACAAAATGAAGTAGTTCTAAGTTCTATCTCTATGGTTTGTTTCCTATTGAAGTACCCCATGCAGAGACTGGCGAAGAACACTTTCGTTTGAAAGGGGTTGCCAAGCTTCCAAAAAACTACTAGTTTGCTGAAATCTCAGCAAACATTTTTTCACCAAATCTTGATGATACTTGGTGGTAATGATCAGTTCACTAAGCCCACTTGGCTGCCCAACTTTCACTCTTCTAGGTTCAAGCGTTCGTTTCCAGTAACAGTGTGAATTTTTAGGTTTCACTCTGTTTTCTGCTATATAGATAGATGTGTTTGAAACTCTAAATCAAACACGGTTTGTGCTTGCTCCGTGAAACTTGACAAAATGAAGTAATTCTAAGTTCTATCTCTATGGTTTGTTTCCTCTTGAAGTACCCCATGCAGAGACTGGCGAAGAACACTTTCGTTTGAAAGGGGTTGCCAAGCTTCCAAAAAACTACTAGTTTGCTGAAATCTCAGCAAACATTTTTTCACCAAATCTTGATGATACTTGGTGGTAATGATCAGTTCACTAATCCCACTTGGCTGCCCAACGTTCACTCTTCTAGGTTCAGGCGTTCGTTTCCAGTAACACTTTGAATTTTTAGGTTTCACTCTGTTTTCTGTTATATAGATAGATGTGTTTGAAACTCTAAATCAAACACGGTTTGTGCTAGCTCCTTGAAACTTGACAAAATGAAGTAGTTCTAAGTTCTATCTCTATGGTTTGTTTCCTCTTGAAGTACCCCATGCAGAGACTGGCGAAAAACACTTTCGTTTGAAAGGGGTTGCCAAGCTTCCAAAAAACTACTAGTTTGCTGAAATCTCAGCAAACATTTTTTCACCAAATCTTGATGATACTTGGTGGTAATGATCAGTTCACTAATCCCACTTGGCTGCCCAACTTTCACTCTTCTAGGTTCAAGCGTTCGTTTCCAGTAACAGTTTGAATTTTTAGGTTTCACTCTGTTTTCTGCTATATAGATAGATGTGTTTGAAACTCTAAATCAAACACGGTTTGTGCTAGCTCCGTGAAACTTGACAAAATGAAGTAGTTCTAAGTTCTATCTCTATGGTTTGTTTCCTCTTGAAGTACACCATGCAGAGACTGGCGAAGAACACATTCATGTGAAAGGGGATGCCAAGCTTCCAAAAAACTTCTCGTTTGCTGAAATCTCAGCAAACATTTTTTCACCAAATCTTGATGATACTTGGTGGTAATGATCAGTTCACTAAGCCCACTTGGCTGCCCAATTTTCACTCTTCTAGGTTCAAGCGTTCGTTTCCAGTAACACTTTGAATTTTTAGGTTTCACTCTGTTTTCTGTTATATAGATAGATGTGTTTGAAACTCTAAATCAAACACGGTTTTTGTTAGCTCCTTGAAACTTGACAAAATGAAGTAGTTCTAAGTTCTATCTCTATGGTTTGTTTCCTCTTGAAGTACCCCATGCAGAGACTGGCGAAAAACACTTTCGTTTGAAAGGGGTTGCCAAGCTTCCAAAAAACTACTAGTTTGCTGAAATCTCAGCAAACATTTTTTCACCAAATCTTGATGATACTTGGTGGTAATGATCAGTTCACTAAGCCCACTTGGCTGCCCAATTTTCACTCTTCTAGGTTCAAGCGTTCGTTTCCAGTAACACTTTGAATTTTTAGGTTTCACTCTGTTTTGTGCTCTATAGATAGATGTGTTTGAAACTCTAAATCAAACACGGTTTGTGCTAGCTCCTTGAAACTTGAGCAAATGAAGTAGTTCTAAGTTCTATCTCTATGGTTTGTTTCCTCTTGAAGTACCCCATGCAGAGACTGGCGAAAAACACTTTCGTTTGAAAGGGGTTGCCAAGCTTCCAAAAAACTACTAGTTTGCTGAAATCTCAGCAAACATTTTTTCACCAAATCTTGATGATACTTGGTGGTAATGATCAGTTCACTAATCCCACTTGGCTGCCCAACTTTCACTCTTCTAGGTTCAAGCGTTCGTTTCCAGTAACACTTTGAATTTTTAGGTTTCAGTCTGTTTTCTGTTATATAGATAGATGTGTTTGAAACTCTAAATCAAACACGGTTTCTGCTAGCTCCTTGAAACTTGACAAAATGAAGTAGTTCTAAGTTCTATCTCTATGGTTTGTTTCCTCTTGAAGTACCCCATGCAGAGACTGGCGAAAAACACTTTCGTTTGAAAGGGGTTGCCAAGCTTCCAAAAAACTACTAGTTTGCTGAAATCTCAGCAAACATTTTTTCACCAAATCTTGATGATACTTGGTGGTAATGATCAGTTCACTAATCCCACTTGGCTGCCCAACTTTCAGTCTTCTAGGTTCAAGCGTTCGTTTCCATTAACAGTTTGAATTTTTAGGTTTCACTCTGTTTTCTGCTATATAGATAGATGTGTTTGAAACTCTAAATCAAACACGGTTTGTGCTAGCTCCGTGAAACTTGACAAAATGAAGTAGTTCTAAGTTCTATCTCTATGGTTTGTTTCCTCTTGAAGTACCCCATGCAGAGACTGGCGAAGAACACTTTCGTCTGAAAGGGGTTGCCAAGCTTCCAAAAAACTACTCGTTTGCTGAAATCTCAGCAACCATTTTTTCACCAAATCTTGATGATACTTGGTGGTAATGATCAGTTCACTAAGCCCACTTGGCTGCCCAATTTTCACTCTTCTAGGTTCAAGCGTTCGTTTCCAGTAACACTTTGAAATTTTAGGTTTCACTCTGTTTTCTGCTATATAGATAGATGTGTTTGAAACTCTAAATCAAACACGGTTTGTGCTAGCTCCGTGAAACTTGACAAAATGAAGTAGTTCTAAGTTCTATCTCTATGGTTTGTTTCCTCTTGAAGTACCCCATGTTGAGACAGCCGAAGAACACTTTCGTTTGAAAGGGGTTGCCAAGCTTCCAAAAAACTTCACGTTTGCAGAAATCTCAGCAAACATTTTTTCACCAAATCTTGATGATACTTGGTGGTAATGATCAGTTCACTAAGCCCACTTGGCTGCCCAATTTTCACTCTTCTAGGTTCAAGCGTTCGTTTCCAGTAACACTTTGAATTTTTAGGTTTCACTCTGTTTTCTGTTATATAGATAGATGTGTTTGAAACTCTAAATCAAACACGGTTTGTGCTAGCTCCTTGAAACTTGACCAAATGAAGTAGTTCTAAGTTCTATCTCTATGGTTTGTTTCCTCTTGAAGTACCCCATGCAGAGACTGGCGAAAAACACTTTCGTTTGAAAGGGGTTGCCAAGCTTCCAAAAAACTACTAGTTTGCTGAAATCTCAGCAAACCTTTTTTCACCAAAACTTGATGATACTTGGTGGTAATGATCAGTTCACTAATCTCACTTGGCTGCCCAACTTTCACTCTTCTAGGTTCAAGCGTTCGTTTCCAGTAATACTTTGAATTTTTAGGTTTCACTCTGTTTTCTGCTATATAGATAGATGTGTTTGAAACTCTAAATCAAACACGGTTTGTGCTTGCTCCTTGAAACTTGACCAAATGAAGTAGTTCTAAGTTCTATCTCTATGGTTTGTTTCCTCTTGAAGTACCCCATGCAGAGACTGGCGAAAAACACTTTCGTTTGAAAGGGGTTGCCAAGCTTCCAAAAAACTACTAGTTTGCTGAAATCTCAGCAAACATTTTTTCACCAAATCTTGATGATACTTGGTGGTAATGATCAGTTCACTATTCCCACTTGGCGCCCAATTTTTACTCTTCTAGGTTCAAGCGTTCGTTTCCAGTAACAGTTTGAATTTTTAGGTTTCACTCTGTTTTCTGCTATATAGATAGATGTGTTTGAAACTCTAAATCAAACACGGTTTGTGCTAGCTCCGTGAAACTTGACCAAATGAAGTAGTTCTAAGTTCTATCTCTATGGTTTGTTTCCTCTTGAAGTACCCCATGCAGAGACTGGCGAAGAACACTTTCGTTTGAAAGGGGTTGCCAAGCTTCCAAAAAACTACTCGTTTGCTGAAATCTCAGCAAACATTTTTTCACCAAATCTTGATGATACTTGGTGGTAATGATCAGTTCACTAAGCCCACTTGGCTGCCCAATTTTCACTCTTCTAGGTTCAAGCGTTCGTTTCCAGTAACACTTTGAATTTTTAGGTTTCACTCTGTTTTGTGCTCTATAGATAGATGTGTTTGAAACTCTAAATCAAACACGGTTTGTGCTAGCTCCTTGAAACTTGAGCAAATGAAGTAGTTCTAAGTTCTATCTCTATGGTTTGTTTCCTCTTGAAGTACCCCATGCAGAGACTGGCGAAAAACACTTTCGTTTGAAAGGGGTTGCCAAGCTTCCAAAAAACTACTAGTTTGCTGAAATCTCAGCAAACATTTTTTCACCAAATCTTGATGATACTTGGTGGTAATGATCAGTTCACTAATCCCACTTGGCTGCCCAACTTTCACTCTTCTAGGTTCAAGCGTTCGTTTCCAGTAACACTTTGAATTTTTAGGTTTCACTCTGTTTTCTGTTATATAGATAGATGTGTTTGAAACTCTAAATCAAACACGGTTTCTGCTAGCTCCTTGAAACTTGACAAAATGAAGTAGTTCTAAGTTCTATCTCTATGGTTTGTTTCCTCTTGAAGTACCCCATGCAGAGACTGGCGAAAAACACTTTCGTTTGAAAGGGGTTGCCAAGCTTCCAAAAAACTACTAGTTTGCTGAAATCTCAGCAAACATTTTTTCACCAAATCTTGATGATACTTGGTGGTAATGATCAGTTCACTAATCCCACTTGGCTGCCCAACTTTCAGTCTTCTAGGTTCAAGCGTTCGTTTCCATTAACAGTTTGAATTTTTAGGTTTCACTCTGTTTTCTGCTATATAGATAGATGTGTTTGAAACTCTAAATCAAACACGGTTTGTGCTAGCTCCGTGAAACTTGACAAAATGAAGTAGTTCTAAGTTCTATCTCTATGGTTTGTTTCCTCTTGAAGTACCCCATGCAGAGACTGGCGAAGAACACTTTCGTTTGAAAGGGGTTGCCAAGCTTCCAAAAAACTACTCGTTTGCTGAAATCTCAGCAACCATTTTTTCACCAAATCTTGATGATACTTGGTGGTAATGATCAGTTCACTAAGCCCACTTGGCTGCCCAATTTTCACTCTTCTAGGTTCAAGCGTTCGTTTCCAGTAACACTTTGAAATTTTAGGTTTCACTCTGTTTTCTGCTATATAGATAGATGTGTTTGAAACTCTAAATCAAACACGGTTTGTGCTAGCTCCGTGAAACTTGACAAAATGAAGTAGTTCTAAGTTCTATCTCTATGGTTTGTTTCCTCTTGAAGTACCCCATGTTGAGACAGCCGAAGAACACTTTCGTTTGAAAGGGGTTGCCAAGCTTCCAAAAAACTTCACGTTTGCAGAAATCTCAGCAAACATTTTTTCACCAAATCTTGATGATACTTGGTGGTAATGATCAGTTCACTAAGCCCACTTGGCTGCCCAATTTTCACTCTTCTAGGTTCAAGCGTTCGTTTCCAGTAACACTTTGAATTTTTAGGTTTCACTCTGTTTTCTGCTATATAGATAGATGTGTTTGAAACTCTAAATCAAACACGGTTTGTGCTAGCTCCGTGAAACTTGACCAAATGAAGTAGTTCTAAGTTCTATCTCTATGGTTTGTTTCCTCTTGAAGTACCCCATGCAGAGACTGGCGAAGAACA
This sequence comes from Callospermophilus lateralis, assembly GCF_048772815.1. NCBI lineage: Eukaryota > Metazoa > Chordata > Mammalia > Rodentia > Sciuridae > Callospermophilus > Callospermophilus lateralis. Next base: position 64,542 of record NW_027515931.1, read on the forward strand.
CTTTCGTTTGAAAGGGGTTGCCAAGCTTCCAAAAAACTACTCGTTTGCTGAAATCTCAGCAAACATTTTTTCACCAAATCTTGATGATACTTGGTGGTAATGATCAGTTCACTAAGCCCACTTGGCTGCCCAATTTTCACTCTTCTAGGTTCAAGCGTTCGTTTCCAGTAACACTTTGAATTTTTAGGTTTCACTCTGTTTTGTGCTCTATAGATAGATGTGTTTGAAACTCTAAATCAAACACGGTTTGTGCTAGCTCCTTGAAACTTGAGCAAATGAAGTAGTTCTAAGTTCTATCTCTATGGTTTGTTTCCTCTTGAAGTACCCCATGCAGAGACTGGCGAAAAACACTTTCGTTTGAAAGGGGTTGCCAAGCTTCCAAAAAACTACTAGTTTGCTGAAATCTCAGCAAACATTTTTTCATCAAATCTTGATGATACTTGGTGGTAATGATCAGTTCACTAATCCCACTTGGCTGCCCAACTTTCACTCTTCTAGGTTCAAGCGTTCGTTTCCAGTAACACTTTGAATTTTTAGGTTTCACTCTGTTTTCTGCTATATAGATAGATGTGTTTGAAACTCTAAATCAAACACGGTTTGTGCTAGCTCCGTGAAACTTGACAAAATGAAGTAGTTCTAAGTTCTATCTCTATGGTTTGTTTCCTCTTGAAGTACCCCATGTTGAGACAGCCGAAGAACACTTTCGTTTGAAAGGGGTTGCCAAGCTTCCAAAAAACTTCACGTTTGCAGAAATCTCAGCAAACATTTTTTCACCAAATCTTGATGATACTTGGTGGTAATGATCAGTTCACTAAGCCCACTTGGCTGCCCAATTTTCACTCTTCTAGGTTCAAGCGTTCGTTTCCAGTAACACTTTGAATTTTTAGGTTTCACTCTGTTTTCTGTTATATAGATAGATGTGTTTGAAACTCTAAATCAAACACGGTTTGTGCTAGCTCCTTGAAACTTGACCAAATGAAGTAGTTCTAAGTTCTATCTCTATGGTTTGTTTCCTCTTGAAGTACCCCATGCAGAGACTGGCGAAAAACACTTTCGTTTGAAAGGGGTTGCCAAGCTTCCAAAAAACTACTAGTTTGCTGAAATCTCAGCAAACCTTTTTTCACCAAAACTTGATGATACTTGGTGGTAATGATCAGTTCACTAATCTCACTTGGCTGCCCAACTTTCACTCTTCTAGGTTCAAGCGTTCGTTTCCAGTAACACTTTGAATTTTTAGGTTTCACTCTGTTTTCTGCTATATAGATAGATGTGTTTGAAACTCTAAATCAAACACGGTTTGTGCTTGCTCCTTGAAACTTGACCAAATGAAGTAGTTCTAAGTTCCATCTCTATGGTTTGTTTCCTCTTGAAGTACCCCATGCAGAGACTGGCGAAAAACACTTTCGTTTGAAAGGGGTTGCCAAGCTTCCAAAAAACTACTAGTTTGCTGAAATCTCAGCAAACATTTTTTCACCAAATCTTGATGATACTTGGTGGTAATGATCAGTTCACTATTCCCACTTGGCCGCCCAATTTTTACTCTTCTAGGTTCAAGCGTTCGTTTCCAGTAACAGTTTGAATTTTTAGGTTTCACTCTGTTTTCTGCTATATAGATAGATGTGTTTGAAACTCTAAATCAAACACGGTTTGTGCTAGCTCCGTGAAACTTGACAAAATGAAGTAGTTCTAAGTTCTATCTCTATGGTTTGTTTCCTCTTGAAGTACCCCATGCAGAGACTGGCGAAGAACACTTTCGTTTGAAAGGGGTTGCCAAGCTTCCAAAAAACTACTCGTTTGCTGAAATCTCAGCAAACATTTTTTCACCAAATCTTGATGATACTTGGTGGTAATGATCAGTTCACTAAGCCCACTTGGCTGCCCAATTTTCACTCTTCTAGGTTCAAGCGTTCGTTTCCAGTAACACTTTGAATTTTTAGGTTTCACTCTGTTTTCTGTTATATAGATAGATGTGTTTGAAACTCTAAATCAAACACGGTTTGTGCTAGCTCCTTGAAACTTGACAAAATGAAGTAGTTCTAAGTTCTACCTCTATGGTTTGTTTCCTCTTGAAGTACCCATTGCAGAGACTGGCGAAAAACACTTTCGTTTGAAAGGGGTTGCCAAGCTTCCAAAAAACTACTAGTTTGCTGAAATCTCAGCAAACATTTTTTCACCAAATCTTGATGATACTTGGTGGTAATGATCAGTTCACTAATCCCACTTGGCTGCCCAACTTTCACTCTTCTAGGTTCAAGCGTTCGTTTCCAGTAACAGTTTGAATTTTTAGGTTTCACTCTGTTTTCTGTTATATAGATAGATGTGTTTGAAACTCTAAATCAAACACGGTTTGTGCTAGCTCCGTGAAACTTGACAAAATGAAGTAGTTCTAAGTTCTATCTCTATGGTTTGTTTCCTCTTGAAGTACCCCATGCAGAGACTGGCGAAGAACACTTTCGTTTGAAAGGGGTTGCCAAGCTTCCAAAAAACTACTAGTTTGCTGAAATCTCAGCAAACATTTTTTCACCAAATCTTGATGATACTTGGTGGTAATGATCAGTTCACTAAGCCCACTTGGCTGCCCAACTTTCACTCTTCTAGGTTCAAGCGTTCGTTTCCAGTAACAGTGTGAATTTTTAGGTTTCACTCTGTTTTCTGCTATATAGATAGATGTGTTTGAAACTCTAAATCAAACACGGTTTGTGCTTGCTCCGTGAAACTTGACAAAATGAAGTAGTTCTAAGTTCTATCTCTATGGTTTGTTTCCTCTTGAAGTACCCCATGCAGAGACTGGCGAAGAACACTTTCGTTTGAAAGGGGTTGCAAGCTTCCAAAAAACTACTAGTTTGCTGAAATCTCAGCAAACATTTTTTCACCAAATCTTGATGATACTTGGTGGTAATGATCAGTTCACTAATCCCACTTGGCTGCCCAACGTTCACTCTTCTAGGTTCAAGCGTTCGTTTCCAGTAACAGTTTGAATTTTTAGGTTTCACTCTGTTTTCTGCTATATAGATAGATGTGTTTGAAACTCTAAATCAAACACGGTTTGTGCTAGCTCCGTGAAACTTGACAAAATGAAGTAGTTCTAAGTTCTATCTCTATGGTTTGTTTCCTCTTGAAGTACCCCATGCAGAGACTGGCGAAGAACACTTTCGTTTGAAAGGGGTTGCCAAGCTTCCAAAAAACTACTCGTTTGCTGAAATCTCAGCAACCATTTTTTCACCAAATCTTGATGATACTTGGTGGTAATGATCAGTTCACTAAGCCCACTTGGCTGCCCAATTTTCACTCTTCTAGGTTCAAGCGTTCGTTTCCAGTAACACTTTGAAATTTTAGGTTTCACTCTGTTTTCTGCTATATAGATAGATGTGTTTGAAACTCTAAATCAAACACGGTTTGTGCTAGCTCCGTGAAACTTGACAAAATGAAGTAGTTCTAAGTTCTATCTCTATGGTTTGTTTCCTCTTGAAGTACCCCATGCAGAGACTGGCGAAAAACACTTTCGTTTGAAAGGGGTTGCCAAGCTTCCAAAAAACTACTAGTTTGCTGAAATCTCAGCAAACCTTTTTTCACCAAATCTTGATGATACTTGGTGGTAATGATCAGTTCACTAATATCACTTGGCTGCCCAACTTTCACTCTTCTAGGTTCAAGCGTTCGTTTCCAGTAACACTTTGAATTTTTAGGTTTCACTCTGTTTTCTGCTATATAGATAGATGTGTTTGAAACTCTAAATCAAACACGGTTTGTGCTTCCCCTTGAAACTTGAGCAAATGAAGTAGTTCTAAGTTCTATCTCTATGGTTTGTTTCCTCTTGAAGTAC
>NW_027515932.1:0-68359 GCF_048772815.1 Callospermophilus lateralis
GTATTTCAGAAACTCGTAATTTCTTGGAAGCTTGCAACCCCTTTCAATGAAAGTGCTTTTCCACAGTCTCTGCTTAGGGCTACTTGAAGAGGAAACAAATCAAAGAAACAAAACTGAGAACTCCTTTATTTTGTCAAGTTTCAAAGAGCTACTACAAACCATGTTGGATTTAGAGTTCCAAATTCATCTATCTATATAGGAGAGAACAGAGGGAGACCTAAAAATATAAACTGCTACTGTAAACTAACGCTTCAACCTAGAAGAACAAAATTTGGTGAGTCATGTGGGATTTGTGTACCGATCATTACCAACAAGTATCATCAAGATTGGGTGAAAAAATATTTGCTGGTATTTCGGAAACTCATTATTTCTTAGAAGCTTGGGAACCCCTTTCAATGAAAGTGCTTTTCCACAGTCTATTCCTAGGGCTACTTGAAGAGGAAACAAACCATAGAGACAAAACTGAGAACTCCTTTATTTTGTCAAGTTTCAAAGAGCTACTACAAGCCATGTTGGATTTAGAGTTCCAAATTCATCTATCTACATGGGAGAGAACAGAGTGAAACCTAAAAATAAAAACTGCTACTGTAAACGAACGCTTCAACCTAGAAGAACACAATTTAGTGAGCCAAGTGGCATTTGTGTACTGATCATTACCCCCCAAGTATCATCAAGATTGTGTGAAAAAATATTTCCTGGTATTTCGGAAACCCGTAATTTCTTGGGAGCTTGGCAAACCCTTTCAATGAAAGTGCTTTTCCACAGTCTCTGCTGAGGGCTACTTGAAGAGGAAACAAATCAAAGAGACAAAACTGAGAACTACCACTTTGTCAAGTTTCAAAGAGCTACTACAAACCATGTTGGATTTAGAGTTCCAGATTCATCTATCTATATAGGAGGGAACAGTGGAAAACCTAAAAATATAAACTGCTACTGTAAACAAACGCTTCAACGTAGAAGAACAAAATTTCGTGAGCCAAGTGGGATGTGTACTTGTCATTACCACCAAGTATCATCAAAATTGGGTGATAAAATATTTGCTGGTATTTCGAAAACTCGTTATTTCTTAGAAGCCTGGCTACCAATCTCAATGAAAGTGCTTTTCCACAGTTTGTGCCTAGGGCTACTTGAAGAGGAAAGAAAACATAAAGACAAAACTGAGAAATCCTTCATTTTGTAAAGTTTCAAAGTGCTACTACAAACCATGGTGGATTTAGAGTTCCAAATTTTTCTATCTATATAAAAGAGAACAGAGTGAAACCTAAAAATATAAACTGCTACTGTAAACTAATGCTTCAACCTAGAAGAACAAAATTTGATGAGTCAAGTGGGATTTGTGTACCAATCATTGCCACCAAGTATCATCAAGATTGGATGAAAAAATTTTTGCTGGTATTTCAAAACTCCTTATTTCTTAGAAGATAGGCAACCCCTTTCAATGAAATTTCTTTTCCACAGTCTATGCCTAGGGCTACTTGAAGAGGAAACAAACCATAGAGAAAAAACTGAGAACTCCTTTATTTTGTCAAGTTTCAAAGAGCTACTACAAACCATGTTGGATTTAGAGTTCCAAATTCATCTATCTATATAGGAGAGAACTAAGTGAAACCTAAAAATAAAATCTGCTACTCTAAACGAACGCTTCAACCTAGAAGAACACTATTTAGTGAGCCAAGTGGCATTTGTGTACTGATCATTACCACCAAGTATCATCAAGATTGGGTGAAAAAATATTTGCTGGTTTTTCGGAAAGCCATAATTTCTTGGGAGCTTGACAAACCCTTTCAATGAAAGTGATTTTCCACAGTCTCTGCTGAGGGCTACTTGAAGAGGAAACAAATCATAGAGACAAAACTGAGAACTCCTTTATTTTGTCAAATTTCAAAGAGCTACTACAAACCATGTTGGATTTAGAGTACCAAATTCATCTATCTATATAGGAGACAACAGAGGGAAACCTAAAATATAAAATGCTACTGTAAACGAACGCTTAAACCTAGAAGAACAAAATTTGGTGATCCAAGTTTGATTTGTGTACTTGTCATTACCACCCAGTATCATTAAGATTGGGTGAAAAAATATTTGCTAATATTCCGGGAACTCGTTATTTCTTAGAAGCCTCTCAACCCCTATCAATGAAAGTGCTTTTCCACAGTCTGTGCCTAGGGCTAATTGAAGAGGAAATAAACCATAGAGACAAAACTGAGAACTCCTTCATTTTGTCAAGTTTCAAAGTGCTACTACAAACCATGTTGGATTTAGAGTTCCAAATTCATCTATCTATATAAAAAAGAACAGAGTGAAACCTAAAAATAAAAACTGCTATTGTAAACGAACGCTTCAACCTAGAAGAACACAATTTAGTGAGCCAAGTGGTATTTGTGTACTGATCATTACCAAGAGGTATCATCAAGATTGGGTGAAAAAATATTTGCTGGTATTTTGGAAACTCGTTATTTCTTAGAAGCTTGGCAACAACTCCCAATGAAAGTGCTTTTCCACAGTCTGTGCCTACTGCTACTTGAAAAGAAAACAAACCATAGAGACAAACCTGAGAACTGCTTTATTTTGTCAAATTTCAGAGAGATACTACAAACCATGTTGATTTTAGAGTTCCAAATTCATCTATCTATATAGGAGAGAACAGAGTGAAACCTAAAAATAAAAGATGCTACTGTAAACGAACGCTTCAACCTAGAAGAACAAAATTTGGTGAGCCAAGTGGGATTTGTGTACTTGTCATTACCACCAAGTATCATCAAGATTGGGTGAAAAAATATTTGCTGGTATTTCGGAAACTCGTAATTTCTTGGAAGCTTGGCAACCCCTTTCAATGAAAGTGTTTTTCCACAGTCTCTGCTTAGGGCTACTTTAAGAGGAATCAAATCAAAGAGACAAAACTGAGAACTCCTTTATTTTGTCAAGTTTCAAAGAGCTACTACAAACCATGTTGGATATAGAGTTCCAAATTCATCTATCTATATGGAAGAGAACAGAGTGAAACCTAAAAATATAAACTGCTACTGTAAACGAACGCTTCACTCTAGAAGAACACAATTTAGTGAGCCAAGTGGCATTTGTGTACAGATAATTACCACCACGTATCAACAAGATTGGGTGAAAAAATATTTGCTGGTATTTCAGAAACTCGTTAATTCTTACCAGCTTGGCAACGCCTCTCATTGAATGTGCTTTTCCCCAGTCTGTGCCTAGGGCTATTTGAAGAGGAAACAAACCATAGAGAAAAAACTGAGAACTTTTTTATTTTGTCAAGTTTCAAAGAGCTACTACAAACCATGTTGGATTTAGAGTTCCAAATTCATCTATCTATATAAAAGAGAACAGAGTGAAACCTAAAAATAAAAACTGCTATTGTAAACCAACGCTTCAACCTAGAAGAACACAATTTGGTGAGCCAAGTGGCATTTGTGTACTAATCATTACCACCAATTATCAAGATTGGGTGAAAAAATATTTGCTGATATTTCGGAAACTCGTTATTTGTTAGAAGCTTGGCAACTCCTCTCAATGAATGTGCTTTTCCCCAGTCTGTGCCTAGGGCTATTTGAAGAGGAAACAAACAAATAGAGACAAAACTGAGAACTTTTCTATTTTGTCAACTTTCAACGAGCTACTACAAACCATGTTGTATTTAGAGTTCCAAATTCATCTATCTATATAGCAGAGAACAGAGGGAATCCTAAAAATATAAACTGCCACTGTAAACGAACGCTTCAACCTAGAAGAACAAAATTTGGTGAGCCAATTGGTATTTGTGTACTTGTCATTACCACCAAGTATCATCAAGATTGGGTGAAAAAATATTTGCTGGTATTTCGGAAACTCGTAATTTCTTGGAAGCTTGGCAACCCCTTTCAATGAAAGTGGTTTTCCACAGTCTCTGCTTAGGGCTACTGAAGAGGAAATAAATCATAGAGACAAAACTTAGAACTCCTTAATGTTTTCAAGTTTCAAAAAGCTACTACAAACCATGTTGGATTTAGAGTTCCAAATTCATCTATCTGTATAGGAGAGAACAGAGGGAAACCTTAAAATATAAACTGCTACTGTAAACTAACGCCTCAACCTAGAAGAACAAAATTTGGTGAGCCAAGTGGGAATTGTGTACTTGTAATTACCACCAAGTATCATCAAGAATGGATGAAAAAATATTTGCTTGTATTTCGGAAATCCGTAATATTTTGGGAGCTTGGTAAACCCTTTCAATGAAAGTGCTTTTCCACAGTCTCTAGTTAGGGCTACTTGAAGAGGAAACAAATCATAGAGACAAAACTGAGTACTCCTTTATTTTGTCAAGTTTCAAAGAGCTACTACAAACCATGTTGGATTTAGTGTTTCAAATTCATCTATCTATATTGGAGAGAACAGCAGGAAACCTAAAAATAAAAACTGCTACTGTAAACGAACGCTTCAACCTACAAGAACAAAATTTGGTGAGCCAATTGGGATTTGTGTACTGATCATTACCACCACGTAACATCAAGATTGGGTGAAAAAATATTTGCTCGTATTTCGAAAACTCGTTATTTCTTAGAAGCTTGGCAACCCCTCTCAATGAAAGTGCTTTTTCACAGTGTTTGCATAGTGCACTTGAAGAGGAAACAATTCATAGAGACAAAACTGAGAACTCCTTTATTTTGTCAAGTTTCATAGCTACTACAAACCATGTTGGATTCAGAGTTCCAAATTCATCTATCTATATAGGAGAGAACAGAGTGAAACCTAAAAATAAAAACTGCTACTGTAAACGAACGCTTCAACCTAGAAGAACAAAATTTGGTGAGCCAAGTGGAATGTGTGTACTTGTCATTACCACCAAGTATCATCAAGATTGGGTGAAAAAAATTTGCTGGTATTTTGGAAACCCGTAATATATTGGAAGCTTGGCCACCCCTTTCAATGGAAGTGGTTTTCCACAGTCTCTGCCTGGGATACTTGAAGAGGAAACAAATCACAAAGACAAAACGGAGAATTCCTTTATTTTTTCAAGTTTCAAAGAGCTACTACAAACCATGTTGGATTTAGAGTTCCAAATTCATCTATCTATATAAAAGAGAACAGAGTGAAACCTAAAAATAAAAACTGCTACTGAAAACGAACACTTCAACCTAGAAGAACACAATTTGGTGAGCCAAGTGGGATTTGTGTACTTGTCATTAACACCAAGTATCATCAAGATTGGGTGAAAAACTGTTTGCTGGTATTTCGGAAACTCCTAATATCTTTAAAGTTTGGTAACCCCTTTCAATGAAAGTGCTTTTCCCCAGTCTCTGCCTAGGGCCATTTGAAGAGGCAACAAACCATAGAGAAAAAACTGAGAACTCCTTTATTTTGTCAAGTTTCAAAGAGCTACTACAAACCATGTTGGATTTAGAGTTCCAAATTCATCTATCTATATGGGAGAGAACAGAGTGAAACCTAAAAATAAAAACTGCTACTGTAAATGAACGCTTCAACCTTGAAGAACACAATTTAGTGAGCCAAGTGTCATTTGTGTACTGAACATTACCACCACGTATCATCAAGTTTGGGTGAAAAAATATTTGCTGGTATTTCGGAAACTCGTTATTTCTTAGAAGCTTGGCATCCCCTCTCAATGAATGTGCTTTTCCCCAGTCTGTGCCTAGGGCTACTTGAAGAGGAAACAAATCATAGAGACAAAACTGAGAACTACTTTGTGTTTTCAAGTTTCAAAGAGCTACTACAAACTATGTTGTATTTAGAGTTCCAAATTCATCTATCTATATAGGAGAGAACAGAGGGACACCTAAAAATATGAACTGCCTCTGTAAAGGAACGCTTCAACCTAGAAGAACCAAATTTCGTGATCAAGTGGGATTTGTGTACTGATCATTACCACCAGTATCATCAAATTGGGTGAAAAAATATTTACTGGTATTTTGGAAACTCGTTATTTCTTAGAAGCTTGACAACAACTCTCAGTGAAAGTTCTTTTCCACAGTCTGTGCCTAGGGCTACTTGAAGAGGAAACAAAAAATAGAGACAAAACTGAGAACTCCATTATTTTGTCAAGTTTCAGAGAGCTACTACAAACCATGTTGATTTTAGAGTTCCAAATTCATCTATCTATATAGGAGAGAACAGAGTGAAACCTATAAATAAAAACTGCTACTGTAAACGATCGCTTCAACCTAGAAAAACAAAATTTGGTGAGCCAAGTGGGATTTGTGTACTTGTCATTACCACCAAGTATCATCAAGATTGGGTGAAAAAATGTATGCTGGTATTTCGCAAACCCGTAATTTCTTGGGAGTTTTGCAAACCCTTTCAATGAAAGTGCTTTTCCACAGTCTCTGCTTAGGGCTACTTGAAGAGGAAACAAATCATAGAGACAAAACTGAGAACTCCTTTATTTTGTCAAGTTTCAAAGAGCTACTACAAACCATGTTGGATTTAGAGTTCCAAATTCATCTATCTATATAGGAGAGAACAGAGGGAAACCTAAAAATATAAACTGCTACTGTAAACGAACGCTTCAACCTAGAAGAACAAAATTTGGTGAGCCAAGTGGGATTTGTGTACTTGTCATTAACACCAAGTATCATCAAGATTGCGTGAAAAAACATTTGCTCGTATTTCGGAAACTCCTTATTTCTTAGAAGCCTGGCAACCCCTGTCAATCAACGTGCTTTTCCACAGTCTATGACTAGGGCTACTTGAAGAGAAAACAAAACATAGAGACAAAACTGAGAACTTCTTCATTTTGTCAAGTTTCAAAGAGCTACTACAATCCATGTTGGATTTAGAGTTATAAATCATTTATCTATATAAAAAAGAACAGAGTGAAACCTAAATATAAAAACTGCTACTGTAAATGAACGCTTAAACCTAGAAGAACACAATTTGGTGAGCCAAGTGGGATTTGTGTACTTGTCATTACCACCATGTATCATCAAGATTGGGTGAAAAAATATTTGCTGGTATTTCTAAAACTCGTTATTTCTTAGAAGCTTGGCAACCCCTCTCAATGAAAGTGCTTTTCCACAGTCTGTGCCTAGGGCTACTTGAAGAGGAAACAATCCATAGAGACAAAACTGAGAAGTCCTTTAGTTTGTCAAGTTTCTAAGAGGCTACTACAAACCATGTTGGATTTAGAGTTCCAAATTCATCTATCTATATAGGAGAGAACAGAAGGAAACCTAAAAATATAAACTGCTACTGTAAACGAACGCTTCAACCTAGAAGAACAAAATTTGGTGAGCCAAGTGGGATTTGTGTACTTGTCATTAACACCAAGTATCATCAAGATTGCGTGAAAAAACATTTGCTCGTATTTCGGAAACTCGTTATTTCTTAGAAGCCTGGCAACCCCTGTCAATCAACGTGCTTTTCCACAGTCTATGACTAGGGCTACTTGAAGAGAAAACAAAACATAGAGACAAAACTGAGAACTTCTTCATTTTGTCAAGTTTCAAAGAGCTACTACAATCCATGTTGGATTTAGAGTTATAAATCATTTATCTATATAAAAAAGAACAGAGTGAAACCTAAATATAAAAACTGCTACTGTAAATGAACGCTTAAACCTAGAAGAACACAATTTGGTGAGCTAAGTGGGATTTGTGTACTTGTCATTACCACCATGTATCATCAAGATTGGGTGAAAAAATATTTGCTGGTATTTCTAAAACTCGTTATTTCTTAGAAGCTTGGCAACCCCTCTCAATGAAAGTGCTTTTCCACAGTCTGTGCCTAGGGCTACTTGAAGAGGAAACAATCCATAGAGACAAAACTGAGAAGTCCTTTAGTTTGTCAAGTTTCTAAGAGGCTACTACAAACCATGTTGGATTTAGAGTTCCAAATTCATCTATCTATATAGGAGAGAACAGAGGGAAACCTAAAAATATAAACTGCTACTGTAAACGAACGCTTCAACCTAGAAGAACAAAATTTGGTGAGTCAAGTGGGATTTGTGTACCGATCATTACCACCAAGTATCATCAAGATTGGGTGAAAAAATATTTGCTGGTATTTCGGAAACTCGTTATTTCTTAGAAGCCTGGCAACCCCTCTAAATGAAAATGCTTTTCCACAGTCTATGAAAAGCGCTACTTGAAGAGGAAACAAATCATAGAGACAAAACTGAGTACTCCTTTATTTTGTCAAGTTTCAAAGAGCTACTACAAAGTATGTTGGATTTAGAGTTCCAAATTCATCTATCTATATAGGAGAGAGCAGAGGGAAACCTAAAAATAAAAACTGCTACTGTAAACGAACGCTTCAACCTAAAAGAAAAAAATTTGGTCAGCCAAGTGGGATTTGTGTACTGATCATTACCACCATGTATCATCAAGATTGGGTGAAAAAATATTTGCTCGTATTTCGAAAACTCGTTATTTCTTAGAAGGTTGGCATCCCCTCTCATGAAAGTGCGTTTCCACAGTGTGTGCATAGGGCTACTTGAAGAGGAAACAATCCATAGAGAAAAAACTGAGAACTCCTTTATTTTGTCAAGTTTCAAAGAGCTACTACTAACCATGTTGGATTTAGAGTTCGAAATTCATCTATCTATATAGGAGAGAACAGAGTGAAACCTAAAAATAAAAACTGCAACTGTAAATGAACGCTTCAACATAGAAGAAAAAATTTGGTGAACCAAGAGGGATTTGTGTACTTGTCATTACCACCAAGTATCATCAAGATTGGGTGAAAAAATATTTGCTGGTATTTCGAAAACCCGTAATTTCTTGGAAGCTTGCCAACCCCTTTCAATGGAAATGCTTTTCCACAGTCGCTGCCTGGGCTACTTGAAGAGGAAACAAATCATAGAGACAAAACTGAGCACTACTTTTTTTTGTGAAGTTTCAAAGAGCTACTACAAACCTTGTTGGATTTTGAGTTCCAAATTCATCTATCTATATAGGAGAGAACAAAGTGAAACCTAAAAATAAAAACTGCTACTGTAAACGTACACTTAAACCTAGAAGAACACAATTTGGTGAGCCAAGTGGGATTTGTGTACTTTTCATTAACACCAAGTATCATCAAGATTGGGTGAAAAACTGTTTGCTGGTATTTCGGAAACTCCTAATTTCTTGGAAGCTTGGCCACCCCTTTCAATGAAAGTGCTTTTCCACAGTCTCTGCTTAGGGATACTTGAGGAGGAAACAAATCATAGAGACAAAACTGAGAACTCCTTTATTTTGTCAAGTTTCAAAGAGCTACTACAAACCATGTTGGAATTAGAGTTCCAAATTCATCTATCTATATAGGAGAGAACAGAGGGATACCGAAAAATATAAACTGCTACTGTAAACTAACGCTTCAACCCAGAAAAACAAAATTTGGTGAGTCAAGTGGGATTTGTGTACCGATGATTACCACCAAGTATCATCAAGACTGGGTGAAAAAATATTTGCTGGTATTTCGGAAACTCGTTATTTCTTAGAAGTTGGCAACCCCTTTCAATGAAAGTGCTTTTCCACAGATTGTGCCTAGGGCTACTTGAAGAGGAAACAATCCATAGAGACAAAACTGAGAACTCTTTTATTTTGTCAAGTTTCAAAGAGCTAATAGAAACCATGTTGGATTTAGAGTTCCAAATTCATCTATCTATATAGGAGAGAACAGAGTGAAACCTAAAAATAAAAACTGCTACTGTAAACGAACGCTTCAACCTAGAAGAACACAATTTGGTGAGCCACGTGGGTTTTTTGTACTGATCATTACCACCACGTATCATCAAGATTGCGTGAAAAAAATATATGCTGGTATTTCAGAAACTCGTTGTTTCTTAGAAGCTTGGCAACCCCTATCAATGAACGTGCATGTGCCCAGTCTGTGCCTAGGGCTATTTGAAGAGGAAACAAACCATAGAGACAAAACTGAGAACATTTTTATTTTGTCAAGTTTCAAAGAGCTACTACAAACCATGTTGGGTTTAGAGTTCCATATTCATATATCTATATAGGAGAGAACAGAGGGAAACCTAAAAATAAAAACTGCTCTTGTAAACGAACGCTTCAACCTAGAAGAGCAAAATTTGGTGAGCCAAGTGGGATTTGTGTACTTGTCATTACCACCAAGTATCATCAAGATTGGGTGAAAAAATATTTACTGGTATTTCGGAAACCCGTAATTTTTTTTGAGCTTGGCAAACCCTTTCAATGAAAGTGCTTTTCCACAGTCTCTGCTTAGGGCTACTTGAAGAGGAAACAAATCATAGAGACAAAACTGAGAACTCCTTAATTTTGTCAAGTTTCAAAGAGCTACTACAAACCATGTTGGATTTAGACTTCCAAATTCATCTATCTATATAGGAGAGAACAGAGTGAAACCTAAAAATAAAAACTGCTACTGTAAACGAACGCTTCAACCTCGAAGAACAAAATTTGGTGAGCCAAGTGGGATTTGTGTACTTGTCATTAACACCAAGTATCATCAAGATTGGGTGAAAAAATATTTGCTGGTATTTCGGAAACTCGTTATTTCTTAGAAGCCTGGCAACCCCTCTCAATGAAAGTGCTTTTGCACAGTCTGTGCCTAGGGCTACTTGAAGAGGAAACAAAACATAGGACAAAACTGAGAACTCCTTCATTTTGTCAAGTTTCAAAGAGCTACTACAATCCATGTTGGATTTAGTGTTCCAAATTCATCTATCTATATAAAGAGAACAGAGTGAAACCTAAAAATTAAAAACTGCTACTATAAACGAACACTTCAACCTAGAAGAACACAATTTGTTGAGCCAAGTGGGATTTGTGTACTGATCATTACCACCAAGTACAATCAAGATTTGGTGAGAAAATATTTGCACTTATTTTGGAAACCTGTTATTTCTTAGAAGCTTGGCAACCCCTCTCAATGAAAGTGCTTTTCCACAGTCTGTGCCTAGGGCTACTTGAAGAGGAAACAAACCACAGAGACAAAACTGAGAACTCCTTTATTTTGTCAAGTTTCAAAGAGCTACTACAAAACATGTTGGATTTAGAGTTCCAAATTCTTCTATCTATATATGAGAGAATAGAGGGAAACCTAAATATAAAAACTGCTACTGTAGACGAACACTTCAAATTAGAAGAGCAAAATTTGTTGAGCCAAGTGGGAATTGTGTACAAACCATTACTGCCAAGTACCATCAAGATTGGGTGAAAAAATATTTGCTGGTATGTTGGAAACTCGTTATTTCTTAGAAGCTTGGCAACCCCTCTCAATGAAAGTGCTTTTCCACAGTCTGTGCCTAAGGCTACGTTAAGAGAAAAGAAACCATAGATACAAAACTGAGAACGACTTTATTTTGACAAGTTTCAAGGAGCCACTACAAACAATGTTGGATTTAGAGTTCCAAATTCATCAATCTATATAGGAGAGAACAGAGGGAAAGCTAAATACAAAAACTGCTACTGTAGAAGAACGCTTCAACATAGAAGAACAAACTTTGGTGAGCCTAGTGGATTTGTGTACTGATCATTACCACCAAGTATCATCAAGATTGCGTGAAAAATATTTGCTGGTATTTCGGAAATCGACATTTCTTAGAAGCTTGGCAACCCTTCTCAATGAAAGTGCTTTTCCACAGTCTGTGCCTAGGGCTACTTGAAGAGGAAACAAACAATAGAGACAAAACTGAGAACTCCTTTATTTTCTCAAGTTTCAACGAGCTACTACAAACCATGTTGGATTTAGAGTTCCAAATTCATATAACTATATAGGAGAGAACAGATTGAAACCTAAAAATAAAAAATGCTACTGAAAACGAACGCTTCAACTTTGAAGAACAAAATTTGGTGAGTCAAGTGGGATTTGTCCACTGATCATTACCACCAGGTATCGTCAAGACTGGGTAAAAAATATTTGCTGGTATTTCTGAAACTCATTATTTCTTAGAAGCTTGGAAACCCCTCTCAATGAAAGTGCTTTTCCACAGTCTCTGCTTATGGCTACTTGAAGAGGAAACAAACCATAGAGACAAAACTGAGAACTCCTTTATTTTGTCAAGTTTCAAAGAGCAACTACAAACCATGTTGGATTTAGAGTTCCAAATTCATCTATCTATATAGGAGAGAACAGAGGGAAACCTAAATATAAAATGACTACTGTAGACGAAAGCTTCAACTTAAAAGAACAAAATTTGGTGCGCCAAGTAGGATTTTTGTACTGATCATTACCGCAAAGTATCATGAAGATTGGGTGAATAAATATTTGCTGGTATTTCGGAAATCGACATTTCTTAGAAGTTTGGCAACCTCTCTCAATGAACTTGCTTTTTTTACAGTTTTGCCTAGGGCTACTAGAAGAGGAAACAAACCATAGAGACAAAACTGCGAACTCCTTTATTGTGTCAAGTTTCAAAGAGCTACTACAAAACATGTTGGATTTAGAGTTCCAAATTCATCTCTGAATGTAGGAGAGAACAGAGAAAAACCTAAAAATATAAACTGCTAGTGTAAACGAACACTTCAAACTAGAAGAACAAAATTTGGAGAGCCAAGTGGGATTTGTGTACTTGTCTTTACCACCACGTATCATCAAGATTGGGTGAAAATAATTTTTGCTGGTATTTCGGAAACTCGTTATTTCTTAGAAGCTTTGCAACTCTTCTCAATGAAAGTACTCTTCTACAGTCTGTGCCTAGGGCTACTTGAAGATGAAACTAGCATAGAGATAAAACTGATAACTCCTTTATTTTGTCAAGTTTCCAAGAGCTACTACAAACTATGTTGGATTTACAGTTCCAAATTCATCTATCTATGTAGGAGAGAACAGAGTGAAACATAATATAAAAATTGCTACTGTAGACGAACGCTTCAACATAGAAAAACAAAATTTGGTGAGAAGGTGGGATTTGTGCACTGATCATTACCAACACGTATCGTCAAGATTGGCTGAAAAAGTATTTGCTGGTATTTCGGTAACTCGTTATTTCTTAGACTTGGCAACCCCTCTCAATCAAATTGCTTTTCCACAGTCTGTGCCTAGGGCTACTTGAAAAGGAAACAAACCTTAGAGACAAAACTGAGAACTCCTTTATTTTGTCAAGTTTCAAAGAGCTACTACAAACCATGTTAAATTTACTGTTCCAAAATTCATCTATCTATATAGGAGAGAACAGAGGGAAACCTAAAAATATAAACTGCTCGTGTAAACGAACACTTCAAACTAGAAGAACAAAATTTGGTGAGCCAAGTGGGATTTGTGTACTTGTCTTTTCCACCACGTATCATCAAGATTGGGTGAAAAAAATTTTGCTGCTATTTCGGTAACTGGTTATTTCTTGGAAGCTTGGCAAACTTTTTCAAAGAAAGTTCTTCTCCACAGTCTGTGCCTAGGGCTACTAGAAGAGGAAACAAACCATTGAGACAAAACTGAGATCTCCTTTGTTTTGTCAAGTTTCAAAAAGCTACTAGAAACCATGTAGGATTTACAGTTCCAAATTCAACTATCTATATAGGAGAGAACAGAGGAAAACCTAAATATAAAACTGCTACTGTAGACGAACGCTTCAACATAGAAGAACAAAATTTGGTGAGCCAAGTGGGATTTTTGTACTGATCAATACCGCCAAGTATCATCAAGATTGGGTGAAAAAATATTTGCTGGTATTTCGAAAACTCGTTATTTCTTAGATGCTTGAAACCCCTGTCAATGAACGTGCTTTCCACAGTCTGTGGCTAGGGCTACTTGAAGAGGAAACATACCATAGAGACAAAACTGAGAACTCCTTTATTTTGTCAAGTTTCAAAGACATAATACAAACCATTTGGATTTAGAATTCCAAATTCATCTATCTATATGAGAGAACAGAGGAAAACCTAAATATATAAACTGCTCTTGTAGACGAACGCTTCTTCCTAGAAGAACACAATTTGGTGAGCCAAGTGGGATTTGTGTACTGATCATTACCAGCACGTATCATCAAGACTGGCTGAAAAAAATATTTGCTGATATTTCAGAAAATCGTAATTTCTTGGAAGCTTGGCAACCCCTTTCAATTAAAGTGCTTTTCCACAGTCTCTGCTTAGGGCTACTTGAAGAGGAAACAAATGGTAGAGACAAAAATGCGAACCATTATTTTTTGTCAAGTTTCAAAGAGTTACTACAAACCATGTTGGATTTAGAGTTCCAAATTCATTTATCTATATATCAGAGAACAGAGGGAAACCTAAAAATATAAACTGCTAGTGTAAAGGAACACTTCAAACTAGAAGAACAAAATTTGGTGAGAAAGTGGGATTTGTGTACTTGTCTTTACCACCACGTATCATCAAGATTGGGTGAAAAAAATTTTGCTGGTATTTAGGAAACTCGTTATTTCTTGGAAGCTTGGCAACCATTTTCAATGAAAGTTCTTCTCCACAGTCTGAGCCTAGGGCTACTAGAAGAGGAAAGAAACCATAGAGACAAAACTGAGAACTACTTTATTTTGCCAAGTTTCAATAAGCTACTACAAACCATGTTGGATTTAGAGTTCCAAATTTATCTATCTATATGGGAGAGAACAGAGGGAAACCTAAATATAAAAACTGCTACTGTAGACGAACGCTTCAACCTAGAAAAACAAAATTGGTGAGCCAGGTGGTATTTGTGTACTGATCATTACCACCAAGTATCATCAAGATTGGTTGAAAAAATATTTGCTGGTAATTCGGAAACTCGTTATTTCTTAGAAGCTTGGCAACCCCTATCAATAAAAGTGCTTTTCCAAAGTGTGTGCCTAGGGCTACTTGAAGAGGAACACACCATAGAGACAAAACTGAGAACTATTTTTTTGTCAAGTTTCAAAGAGCTACTACAAACCATGTTGGATTTAGAGTTCCAAATTCATCCATCTATATATGAGAGAAGAGAGGAAAACTAAATATAAAAACTGCTACTGTAGACGAACGCTTCAAACTAGAAGAGCAAAATTGGTGAACCAAGTGGGATTTGTGTGCTGATCATTACCACCAAGTATCATCAAGATTGGGTGAAAAAATATTTGCTCGTATTTTGGAAACTCGTTATTTCTTAGAAGCTTGGCAACCCCTATCAATGAAAGTGCTTTTCCACCGTCTGTGCCTAGGGCTACGTGAAGAGGAAAGAAACCAAGAGACAAAACTGAGATCTCCTTTATTATATCAAGTTTCGAAGAGCTACTACAAACCAGGTTGCATTTAGAGTTCCAAATTCATCTATCTATATAGGAGAGAAAAGAGTGAAACATAAAAATAAAAACTGCTACTGTAAACGAACGCTTCAACCTAGAATAACAAAATTTTGTGAACCAAGTGGGATTCGTGTACTTGTCATTACCACCTCGTATCATCAAGACTGGGTCAAAAAATATTTACTGGTACTTTGGAACTCGTAATTTCTTGGAAGCTTGGAAACCCCTTTCAATGAAAGTGCTTTTCCACAGTCTCTGCTTAGGGCTACTTGAAGAGCAAAGAAACCATAGAGACAAAACTGAGAACTACTTTTTTTTTTGTCAACTTTCAAAGAGCTACTACAAACCAGGTTGGATTTAGAGTTCCAAATTCATCTACCTATACAGAAGTGAACAGAGTGAAACCTAAAAATAAAAACTGCTACTGTAAACGAACGCTTCAACCTAGAAGAAAAAAATTTTGTTAACCAAGTGGGATTCGTGTACTCGTCATTACCACCACGTATCATCAAGATGGGGTCAAAAAATATTTGCTGGTATTTCCGAAACTCTTTATTTCTTAGAAGCTTGGCCACCCCTCTCAATGAAAGTGCTTTTCCAAAGTCTGTGCCTAGGGCTACTTGAAGAGGAAACAAACCATAGAGACAAAACTGAGAACTCCTTTATTTTGTCAAGTTTCAAAGACCTACTACAAAACATGTTGGATTTAGAGTTCCAAATTCCTCTATCTATATAAGAGAGAACAGACAACAACCTAAATATAAAAACTGCTACTGTAGACGAATACTTCAACCTAGAAGAATACAATTTGGTGAGCCAAGTGGGATTTGGGTACTGATCATTACCACCAAGTATCATCAAGATTGGGTGAAAAAATATTTGCTGGTATTTCGGAAACTCGTTATTTCTTAGAAGCTTGGCAACCCCTCTCAATGAAAGTGCTTTTCTACAGTCTGGGCCTAGGGCTACTTGAAGAGGAAACAAACCATAGACAAAACTGATAACTCCGTTATTTTGTCAAGTTTCAAAGAGCTACTACAAACCATGTTGGATTTAGAGTTCCAAAT
Source organism: Callospermophilus lateralis (assembly GCF_048772815.1). Lineage (NCBI taxonomy): Eukaryota > Metazoa > Chordata > Mammalia > Rodentia > Sciuridae > Callospermophilus > Callospermophilus lateralis. The sequence goes on from NW_027515932.1 coordinate 16,195, forward strand.
TCATCTATCTATATAGGAGAGAACAGAGGGAACCCTAAAAATATAAACTGCTACTGTAAAAGAACGCTTCAATCTAGAAGAACAAAATTTGGTGAGCCAAGTGGGATTTGTGTACCGATCATTACCACCAAGTATCATCAAGATTGGGTGAAAAAATATTTGCTGGTATTTCGGAAACTCGTTATTTCTTTGTAGGTTGGCAACCCCTCTAATGAAAGTGCTTTTCCACAGTCTGTGCCTAAGTCTACTTGAAGAGGAAAGAAACCATAGAGAAAAAACTGAGAACTACTTTATTTTGTCAAGTTTCAAAGAGCTACTACGAACCATGTTGGATTTAGAGTTCCAAATACATGTATCTGTATAGGAGAGAATATTGTGAAACCTAAATATAAACACTGCTAGTGTACGAACGCTTCAACCTAGAAGAACAAAATTTGGTGAGCCAAGTGGGATTTGTGTACTGATCATTACCACCATGTATCATCAAGATTGGGTGAAAAAATATTTGCTGGTATTTCGGAAACTCGTTATTTCTTAGAAGCTTGGCAACCCCTCGCACTGAAAGTGCTTTTCTACAGTGTGTGCCTAGGGCTACTTGAAGAGGAAACAAACAATAGACAAAACTGATAACTCCGTTATTTTGTCAAGTTTCAAAGAGCTACAACAAACCATGTTGGATTTAGAGTTCCAAATTCATCTATCTATATAGGAGGGAACAGCGTGAAACCTAAAATAAAAACTGCTACTGTAAACGAACGCTTCAACCTAGAAGAACAAAATTTGGTGAGCCACGTGGGATTTGTGTACTTGTCGTTACCACCATGTATCATCAAAATTGAGTGAAAAAATATTTGCTGGTGTTTCGGAAACTCGTAATTTCTGGGAAGCTTGCCAAACCCTTTTAATGAAATTGCTTTTCCAGAGTCTCTGCTTAGGACTACATGAAGAGGAAACAAACCATAGAGACAAAACTGAGAACTCCTTTTTTGTCAAGTTTCAAAAAGCTACTAAAAACCTTGTCGGATTTAGAGTTCCAAATTCATCTATCTATATAAGACAGAACAGAGTGAAACCTACATATAAAAACTGCTACTGTAGACGAATGCTTCAACCTAGAAGAACACAATTTGGTGAGCCAAGTGGGATTTGTGTACTGATCATTACCACCACGTATCATCAATATTGGGTGAAAAAGTATTTGCTGGTATTTCGGAAACTCGTTATTTCTTAGAAGCTTGGCAACAACTCTCAATGAAAGTGCTTTTCCACAGTGTGTGCCTAGGGGTACTTGAAGAGGAAACAAACCATAGAGAAAAAACTGAGATCAGCTTTATTTTGTCACGTTTCAAAGAGCTACTAGAAACCATGTTGGATTTAGAGTTCCAAATTCATCTATGTATATAGGAGAGAAAAGAGGAAACCTAAATATAAAAACTGCTACTGTAGACGAACGCTTCAACCTAGAAGAAAAAAATTTGTTGAGCCAAGTGTGATTTGTGTACTGATCATTACCACCAAGTATCATCAAGATTGGGTGAAAAAATATTTGCTGGTATTTCGGAAACTCGTTATTTCTTAGAAGCTTGGCAACCCCTCGCACTGAAAGTGCTTTTCTACAGTCTGTGCCTAGGGCTACTTGAAGAGGAAACAAACAATAGACAAAACTGATAACTCCGTTATTTTGTCAAGTTTCAAAGAGCTACTACAAACCATGTTGGATTTAGAGTTCCAAATTCATCTATCTATATAGGAGGGAACAGCGTGAAACCTAAAAATAAAAACTGCTACTGTAGATGAACGCTTCAACCTAGAAGAACAAAATTTGGTGAGACACGTGGGATTTGTGTACTTGTCATTACCACCATGTATCATCAAAATTGAGTGAAAAAATATTTGCTGGTGTTTCGGAAACTCGTAATTTCTGGGAAGCTTGTCAACCCTTTTCAAAGAAATTGCTTTTCCACAGTCTGTGCCTAAGTCTACTTCAAGAGGAAACAAACCATAGAGAAAAAACTGAGAACTCCTTTATTTTGTCAAGTTTCAAAGAGCTACTACGAACCATGTTGGATTTAGAATTCCAAATACATGTATCTGTATAGGAGAGAACAGTGTGAAACTTAAATATAAAAACTGCTACTGTACGAACGCTTCAACCTAGAAGAACAAAATTTGGTGAGCCAAGTGGGATTTGTGTACTGATCATTACCACCAAGTATCATCAAGATTCGGTGAAAAAGTATTTGCTGGTATTTCAGAAACTCGTTATTTGTTAGAAGCTTGGCAGCCCCTCTCAATGAAAGTGCTTTTCCACAGTTTGTGCCTAGGGCTACTTGAAGAGGAAACAAACCATAGAGGCAAAACTGAGAACTCCTTTATTTTGTCAAGTTTCAAAGAGCTACTACAAACCATGTTGAATTTACTGTTCCAAATTCATCTATCTATATAGGAGAGAACAGAGGGAAACCTAAAAATATAAACTGCTAGTGTAAAGGAGCACTTCAAACTAGAAGAACAAAATTTGGTGAGAAAGTGGGATTTGTGTACTTGTCTTTACCACCACGTATCATCAAGATTGGGTGAAAAAATTTTGCTGGTATTTAGGAAACTCGTTATTTCTTGGAAGCTTGGCAACCATTTTCAATGAAAGTTCTTCTCCACAGTCTGAGCCTAGGGCTACTAGAAGAGGAAAGAAACCATAGAGACAAAACTGAGAACTACTTTATTTTGTCAAGTTTCAATAAGCTACTACAAACCATGTTGGATTTAGTGTTCCAAATTCATCTATCTATATAGGAGACAAGAGAGGGAAACCTAAATATAAAAACGACTACTGTGGACGAACGCTTCAACCTAGAAGAACAAAATTTGGTGAGCAAGTGGGATTTGTGTAATCATCATTACCACCAAGTATCATCAAGATTGGGTGAAAAAATATTTGCTGGTATTTCGGAAACTCGTTATTTCTTAGAAGCTTGGCAACCCCTCTCAATGAAAGTGCTATTCCAAAGTCTGTGCCTAGGGCTACTTGAAGAGGAAACAAACCATAGAGACAAAACTGAGAACTAATTTATTTTGTCAAGTTTCAAAGAGCTACTACAAACCATGTTGGATTTAGAGTTCCAAATTCATCTATCTATATAGGAGAAAACAGAGTGAAACCAAAAATAAAAACTGCAAGTGTAAACGAACGCGTGACCAAGAAGAACAAAATTTGGTGAGCCAAGTGGGATTTGTGTACTTGTCATTACGACCACGTATCATCAAGATTGGGTGAAAAAATATTTGCTGGTATTTCGGAAACTCGTAATTTATTGGAAGATTGGCAACCCCTTTTAATGAAAGTGCTTTTCCACAGTCTCTGCTTAGGGCTACTTGAAGAAAAAACAAACCATAGAGACAAAACTGAGATCTACTTTTTTTTGTCACGTTTCAAAGTAATTCTACAAACCATGTTGGATTAAGAGTTACAAATTCATCTATCTATATAGGAGAGAACAGAGGGAAACCTTAAAATAAAACCTGCTACTGTAAACGAACGTTTCAACGTAGAAGAACAAAATTTGGTGAGCCAAGTGGGATTTTTGTACCGATCATTACCACCACGTATCATCAATATTGGGTGAAAAAATATTTGCTGGTATTTCGGAAACTCGTAATTTCTTGGAAGCTTGGCAACCCCTTTCAATGAAAGTGCTTTTCCACAGTTTCTGCTTAGGGCTACTTGAAGAGGAAACAAACCATAGAGACAAATCTGAGAACTACTTTTTTTTGTCAAGTTTCAAAGAGCTAATACAAACTATGTTGGATTTAGAGTTCCAAATTCATCTTTCTATATAGGACAGAACAGAGTGAAATCTAAAAATATAAACTGCTACTGTAAAAGAACGCTTCAACCTAGAAGAACAAAATTTGGTGAGTCAAGTGGGATTTGTGTACCGATCATTACCACCAAGTATCATCAAGTTTGGGTGAAAAAATATTTGCTGGTACTTCGGAAACTCGTTATTTCTTGGAAGCTTGGCAACCCCTTTCAATGAAAGTGCTTTTCCACAGTCTCTGCTTAGGGCTACTTGAATAGGAAACAAACCATAAAGACAAAGCTGAGAACTCCTTTATTTTGTCAAGTTTCAAAGTGCGACTACAAACCAAGTTGGTTTTAGAGTTCCAAATTCATCTATCTATATAGGAGAGAACAGAGGGATCCCTAAATATAAAAACGACTACTGCAGACGAACGCTTCAACCTAGAAGAATAAAATTTGGTGAGCCAACTGGGATTTGTGTACTGATCATTACCACCAAGTATCATCAAGATTGGGTGAAAAAATATTTTCTGGTATTTCGGAAACTCGTAATTTCTTGGAAGCTTGGAAACCCCCTTTCAATGAAAGTGCTTTCCACAGTCTCTGCTTAGGGCTACTTGAAGAGGAAACAAATTATAGAGACAAACCTGAGAACTCCATTATTATGTCAAGTTTCAAAGAGCTACTACAAACCCTGTTGGATTTAGAGTTCCAAATTCATCTATCTACATAGGAGAGAACAGAGTGAAACCTAAACATAAAAACTGCTACTGTAGACGAACACTTCAACCTAGAAGAACAAAATTTGGTGAGCCAAGTGGGATTTGTGTACTGATCATTACCACCAGGTATCATCAAGATTGGGTGAAAAAATATTTGCTGGTATTTCGGAAACTCGTTATTTCTTAGAAGCTTGGCAACCCCTCTCAATGAAAGTGCTTTTCCACAGTCTGTGCCTAGGGCTACTTGAATAGGATACAAACTGTAGAGACAAAAGTGAGAAATCCTTTATTTTGTCAAGTTTCAAAGAGCTACTACAAACCATGTTGGATTAAGATTTTCAAATTCATCTATCTATATAGGAGAGAACAGAGGGAAACCTAAAAATAAAAACTGCTACTGTAAACGAACGCTTCAACCTAGAAGAACAAAATTTGGTGAGCCAAGTGGGATTTTTGTACCGATCATAACCACCACGTATCATCAAGATTCGGTGAAAAAATATTTGCTGGTATTTCGGAAACTCGTAATTTCTTGGAAGCTTGGCAACCCCTTTCAATGAAAGTGCTTTTCCACAGTTTCTGCTTAGGGCTACTTGAAGAGGAAACAAATATTAGAGACAAAACTTAGAATTCCTTTATTTTCTCAAGTTTCAAAGAGCTACTACAAACCATGTTGGATTTAGAGTTCCAAATTCATCTATCTATATAGGTGAAAACCGGGGGAAACCTAAAAATATAAACTGCTACTGTAAAAGAAAGCTTCAACCTAGAAGAACAAAATTTGGTGAGTCAAGTGGGATTTATGTACCGATCATTACTACCAAGTATCATCAAGATTGGGTGAAAAAATATTTGCGGGTATTTCGGGAACTCGTTATTTTTTGGAAGCTTGACAACCCCTTGCATGAAAGTGCTTTTCAACAGTCTCTGCCTAGGGCTACTTGAAGAGGAAACAAACCATAGAGACAAAACTGAGAACTACTTTTTTTTTGTCATGTTTCAAAGAGCGACTATAAACCATGTTGGATTTAGAGTTCCAAATTCATCTATCTATATAGGAGAGAACAGAGGGAAACCTAAATATAAAAACGACTACTGTAGACGAACCCTTCAACCTAGAAGAACAAAATTTGGTGACCAAGTGGGATTTGTGTACTTGTCATTACCATCACGTATCATCAAGACTGGGAGAAAAAATATTTGAAGGTATTTCGGAAACTCGTTATTTCTTAGAAGTTGGCAACCCCCTCAATGAAAGTGCTTTTCAACAGTCTGTGCCTAGGGCTACTTGAAGAGGAAACAACCATAGAGACAAAGCTGAGAAGTCCTTTATTTTGTCAGGTTTCAAAGAGCTACTACAAACCATGTTGGATTTAGAGTTCCAAATTCATCTATCTATATAGGAGAGAACAGAGGGAAACCTAGATATAAAAATGACTACTGTAGACGAACGCTTCAACCTAGAAGAACAAAATTTGGTGAGACAAGTGGGATTTGTGTACTGATCATTACCACCAAGTATCATCAGACTGGGTGACAAAATATTTGCTGGTATTTCGGGAACTCGTTATTTTTTGGAAGCTTGGCAACCCCTTTCAATGAAAGTGCTTTTCCACAGTCTCTGCTTAGAGCTACTTGAAGAGGAAACAAACCATAGAGACAAAACTGAGAACTACTTTTTTTTGTCATGTTTCAAAGAGCGACTATAAACCATGTTGGATTTAGAGTTCCAAATTCATCTATCTATATAGGAGAGAACAGAGTCAAACCTAAATATAAAAACGACTACTGTAGACGAACGCTTCTACCTAGAAGAACAAAATTTGGTGACCAAGTGGAATTTGTGTACTGATCATTACCACCAAGTATCATCAAGACTGGGTGAAAAAATATTTGCTGGTATTTCGGAAACTCGTTATTTCTTAGAAATTTGGCAACCCCTCTCAATGAAAGTGCTTTTCCACAGTCTGTGCCTAGGGCTACTTGAAGAGGAAACAACCATAGAGACAAAAGTAAGAAGTCCTTTATTTTGTCAAGTTTCAAAGAGCTACTACAAACCATGTTGGATTTAGAGTTAAAATTCATCTATGTATTTGGAGAGAACAGAGTGAAATCAAAAATAAAAACTGCATCTGTAAACGAACGCTTCCACCTAGAAGAACAAAATTTGGTGAGCCATGTACTTGTCGTTACGACCACGTATCATCAAGATTGGGTGAAAAAATATCTCCTGGTATTTCGGAAACTCGTAATTTATTGGAAGCTTGGCAACCCCTTTTAATGAATGTGCTTTTCCACAGTCTCTGCTTAGGGCTACTTGAAGAAAAAACAAACCAGAGAGACAAAACTGAGAACTACTTTTTTTTGTCAAGTTTCAAAGTGCTACTACATACCATGTTGGATTAAGAGTTCCAAATTCATCTATCTATATATGAGAGAACTGAGGGAAACCTAAAAATAAAAACTGCTACTGTAAACGAACGGTTCAACCTGGAAGAACAAAATTTGGTGAGTCAAGTGGGATTTGTGTACCGATCATTACCACCAAGTATCATCAAGATTGGGTGAAAAAATATTTGCTGGTATTTCGGGAACTCGTGATTTCTTGGAAGCTTGGCAACTCCTTTCAATGAAAGTGCTTTTCCACAGTTTCTGCTTAGGGCTACTTGAAGAGGAAACAAACCATAGAGACAAATCTGAGAACTCCTTTATTTTGTCAAGTTTCAAAGAGCTACTACAAACCTTGTTGGATTTAGAGTTCCAAATTCATCTATCTACATAGGAGAGAACAGAGTGAATCCTAAACATAAAAACTGCTACTGTAGACGAACACTTCAACCTAGAAGAAAAAAATTTGGTGAGCCAACTGGGATTTGTGGACTGATCATTCCCACCAAGTATCATCAAGATTGGGTGAAAAAATATTTCCTGGTGTTTCAGAAACTCGTAATTTCTTGGAAGCTTGGCAACCACTTTCAATGAAAGTGCTTTTCCACAGTTTCTGCTTAGGGCTTCTTGAAGATTAAACAAATAATAGAGTCAAAACTTAGAATTCCTTTATTTTGTCAAGTTTCAAAGTGCGACTACAAACCATGTTGGATTTAGAGTTCCAAATTCATCTATCTATATAGGAGAGAACAGAGTGAAACCTAAACATAAAAACTGATACTGTAGATGAACGCTTCAACCTAGAAGAACAAAATTTGGTGAGCCAAGTGTGATTTGTGTACCCATCATTACCACCAAGTATCATCAAGATTGGGTGAAAAAATATTTGCTGGTGTTTCAGAAACTCGTTATTTCTTGGAAGCTTGGCAACCTCTTTCAATTAAAGTGCTTTTCCACAGTCTCTGGTTAGGGCTACTTGAAGAGGAACAAACCATAGAGACAAAACTGAGAACTCCTTTATTTTGTCAAGTTCCAAAGAGCGACTACAAACCATGTTTTATTTAGAGTTCCAGAATAATCTATCTATAAAGGAGAGAACAGAGGAAAACCTAAATATAAAAACGACTACTGTAGACGAACGCTTAACCTAGAAGAACAAAATTTGGTGAGCAAAGTGGGATTTGTGTACTGATCATTACCACCAAGTATCATCAAGATTGGGTGATAAAATATTTGCTGGTATTTCGGAAACTCGTTATTTCTTGGAATCTTCTCAACCTCTTTCAATGAAAGTGCTTTTCCACAGTCTCTTCTTTGGGCTCCTTGAAGAGTAAACAAATTATAGAGAACAAACTGAGAACTCCTTTATTTTGTCAAGTTTCAAAGAGCTACTACAAACCATGTTGGATTTTCAGTTCCAAATTCATCTATCTACATAGGAGAGAACAGAGTGAAACATAAGAATAAAAACTGCTACTGTAGAAGAACGCGTCAACCTAGAGGAAGAAAATTTGGTTAGCCAAGTGGGATTTGTGTACTGATCATTACCACCAAGTATCATCAAGATTGTGTGAAAAAATATTTGCTGGCATTTCGGAAACTCGTTATTTCTTAGAAGCTTGGCAAACCCTCTCAATGAAAGTGCTTTTCCACAGTCTGTGCCTAGGGCTACTTGAAGAGGAAACAAACCATAGAGACAAAACTGAGAACTCCTTTATTGTGTCAAGTTTCAAAGAGCTACTAGAAACCATGTTGGATTTAGAGTTCCAAATTCATATATCTGTATAGGAGAGAACAGAGTGAAACCTAAATATAAAAACTGCTACTGTAGACGAACGCTTAAACCTAGAAGAACAAAATTTGGTGAGCCCAGTGGCATTTGTGTACTGATTATTACCACCAAGTATCAACAAGACTGGATGAAAAAGTATTTGCTGGTATTTCAGAAACTCGTTATTTCTTAGAAGCTTGGCAACCCTTCTCAATGAAAGTGCTTTTCCACCGTCTGTGGCTGGGGCTACTTGAAGAGGAAACAAACCATAGAGACAAAACTGAGAACTCCTTTTTTTTGTCAAGTTTCAAAGAGCTACTACAAACCATGTTGGATTTAGAGTTCCAAATTCATCTATCTACATAGGAGAGAACAGAGGGAATCCTAAAAATAAAAACTGCTACTGTAAAGGAATGCTTCAACCTAGAAGAACAAAATATGTGAGCCAAGTGGGATTTGTGCACCGATCATTACCACCACGTATCATCAAGATTGGGTGAAAAAATATTTGCTGGTATTTCGGAAACTCGTAATTTCTTGCATGCTTGGCAACCCCTTTCAATGAAAGTGCTTTTGCACAGTCTCTGCTTAAGGCTACTGGAAGAGGAAACAAACCATAGAGACAAAACTGAGAACTAATTTTTCCTCTGTCAAGTTTCAAAGAGCTACTACAAACCATGTTGGATTTAGAGTTCCAAATTCATCTATCTACATAGAAGAGAACAGAGTGAAACCTAAACATAAAAACTGATACTGTAGATGAACGCTTCAACCTAGAAGAACAAAATTTGGTGAGCCAAGTGGGATTTGTGTACCGATAATTACCACCAAGTATCATCAAGATTGGGTGAAAAAATATTTGCTGGTGTTTCAGAAACTCGTTATTTCTTGGAAGCTTGGCAACCCCTTTCAATGAAAGTGCTTTTCCACAGTCTCTGGTTACGGCTACTTGAAGAGGAACAAACCATAGAGACAAAACTGAGAACTACTTTTTTTTGTCAAGTTTCAAGGAGCTACTACAAACCATGTTGCATTTAGAGTCCCAAATTCATCTATCAATATAGGAGAGAACAGAGGGAAACCTAAATATAAAAAAGAATACTGTAGATGAACGCTTCAACCTAGAAGAACGACATTTGGTGAGCCAAGTGGGATTTGTGTACTTGTCATTAGCACCACGTATCATCAAGATTGGGTCAAAAAATATTTGCTGGTATTTCGGAAACTCGTTATTTCTTGGAATCTTGGCAACCTCTTTCAATGAAAGTGCTTTTCCACAGTCTCTTCTTTGGGCTCCTTGAAGAGTAAACAAATTATAGAGAACAAACTGAGAACTCCTTTATTTTGTCAAGTTTCAAAGAGATACTACAAACCATGTTGGATTTTGAGTTCCAAATTCATCTATCTACATAGGAGAGAACAGAGTGAAACATAAGAATAAAAACTGCTACTGTAGAAGAACGCGTCAACCTAGAGGAAGAAAATTTGGTTAGCCAAGTGGGATTTGTGTACTGATCATTACCACCAAGTATCATCAAGATTGTGTGAAAAAATATTTGCTGGTATTTCGGAAACTCGTTATTTCTTAGAAGCTTGGCAAACCCTCTCAATGAAAGTGCTTTTCCACAGTCTGTGCCTAGGGCTACTTGAAGAGGAAACAAACCATAGAGACAAAACTGAGAACTCCTTTATTGTGTCAAGTTTCAAAGAGCTACTAGAAACCATGTTGGATTTAGAGTTCCAAATTCATCTATCTATATAGGAGAGAACAGAGTGAAACCTAAAAATAAAAACTGCTATTGTAAACGAACGCTTCAACATAGAAGAACAAAATTTGTTGAGCCAAGTGGGATTTGTGTACTTGTCATTACCACCACGTATCATCAAGATTGGGTGAAAAAATATTTGCTGGTATTTCGGAAACTCGTTATTTCTAGAAGCTTGGCAACCCCTCTCAATTAAAGTGCTTTTCCACAGTCTGTGCCTAGGGCTACTTGAAGAGGAAACAAACCATAGAGACAAAACTGAGAAATCCTTTATTGTGTCAAGTTTCAAAGAGCTACTAGAAACCATGTTGGATTTAGAGTTCCAAATTCATCTATCTATATAGGAGAGAACAGAGTGAAACCTAAAAGTAAAAACTGCTATTGTAAACGAACGCTTCAACATGGAAGAACAAAATTTGTTGAGCCAAGTGGGATTTGTGTACTTGTCATTACCACCACGTATGATCAAGATTGGGTGAAAAAATATTTGCTGGTATTTCGGAAACTCGTTATTTCTAGAAGCTTGGCAACCCCTCTCAATTAAAGTGCTTTTCCACAGTCTGTGCCTAGGGCTACTTGAAGGGGAAACCAACCATAAAGACAAAACTGAGAAGTCCTTTATTTTGTCAAGTTTCAAAAGGCTACTACAAACCATGTTGCATTTTGAGTTCCAAATTCATCTATCTACATAGGAGAGAACAGAGTGAAACATAAGAATAAAAACTGCTACTGTAGAAGAACGCGTCAACCTAGAGGAAGAAAATTCGGTGAGCCAAGTGGGATTTCTGTACTGATCATTACCACCAAGTATCATGAAGATTGTGTGAAAAAATATTTGCTGGTATTTCGGAAACTCGATATTTCTTAGAAGCTTGGCAAACCCTCTCAATGAAAGTGCTTTTCCACAGTCTGTGCCTAGGGCTACTTGAAGAGGAAACAAACCATAGAGACAAAACTGAGAACTCCTTTATTGTGTCAAGTTTCAAAGAGCTACTAGAAACCATGTTGGATTTAGAGTTCCAAATTCATCTATCTATATAGGAGAGAACAGAGTGAAACCTAAAAATAAAAACTGCTATTGTAAACGAACGCTTCAACATAGAAGAACAAAATTTGTTGAGCCAAGTGGGATTTGTGTACTTGTCATTACCACCACGTATCATCAAGATTGGGTGAAAAAATATTTGCTGGTATTTCGGAAACTCGTTATTCTAGAAGCTTGGCAACCCCTCTCAATTAAAGTGCTTTTCCACAGTCTGTGCCTAGGGCTACTTGAAGGGGAAACCAACCATAAAGACAAAACTGAGAACTCCTTTATTTTGTCAAGTTTCAAAAAGCTACTACAAACCATGTTGGATTTAGAGTTCCAAATTCATCTATCTATATAGGAGAGAACAGAGGAAAACCTAAAAATAAAAACTGCTACAGTAAATGAACGCTTCAACCTAGAAGAACAAAATTTGGTGAGCCAAGTGGGATTTGTGTACTGATCATTACCACCACGTATCAACAAGATTGGGTGAAAAAATATTTGCTGGTATTTTGGAAACTCGTAATTTCTTGGAAGCTTGGCAACCCCTTTCAATGAAAGTGCTTTTCCACAGTCTCTGCTTAGGGCTACTTGAAGAGGAAACAAATCATAGAGACAAAACTGAAAACTAGTTTTTTTTTGTCAAGCTTCAAAGAGCTACTACAAACCATGTTGGATTTAGAGTTCCAAAGTCATCTATCTATATAGGAGAGAACAGAGGGAAAACTAAAAATAAAAACTGCTACTGTAAACGAAGGCTTCAACCTAGAAGAACAAAATTGGTGAGCCAAGTGGGATTTGTGTGCTTGTCATTACCACCACGTATCATCCAGATTGGGTGAAAAAATATTTGCTGGTATTTCGGAAACTCATAATTTCTTGGTAGCTTGGCAACCCCCTCAATGAAAGTGATTTTCCACAGTCTTTGATTAGGGCTACTTGAAGAAAAAACAAACCATAGAGACAAAACTGAGAAGTACTTTTTTTGTCAGGTTTCAAAGAGCTACTACAAACCATGTTGGATTTAGAGTTCCAAATTCATCTATCTACATAGAAGAGAACAGAGTGAAACCTAAATATAAAAACTGATACTGTAGATGAACGCTTCAACCTAGAAGAACAAAATTTGGTGAGCCAAGTGGGATTTGTGTACCGATCATTACCACCAAGTATCATCAAGATTGGGTGAAAAAATATTTGCTGGTGTTTCAGAAACTCGTTATTTCTTGGAAGCTTGGCAACCCCTTTCAATGAAAGTGCTTTTCCACAGTCTCTGGTTACGGCTACTTGAAGAGGAACAAACCATAGAGACAAAACTGAGAACTACTTTTTTTTGTCAAGTTTCAAAGAGCGACTACAAACCATGTTTTATTTAGAGTTCCAAATTAATCTATCTATATAGGAGAGAACAGAGGAAAACCTAAATATAAAAACGACTACTGTAGACGAACGCTTCAACCTAGAAGAACAAAATTTGGTGAGCCAAGTGGGATTTGTGTACCGATCATTACCACAAAGTATCATCAAGATTGGGTGAAAAAATATTTGCTGGTATTTCAGAAACTCGTTATTTCTTAGAAGCTTCGCCACCCCTCTCAATGAAAGTGCTTTTCCACAGTTTGTGCCTAGGGCTACTTGAAGAGGAAAAAACCATAGAGACAAAACTAAGAACTACTTTATTTTGTCAAGTTTCAAAGAGCTACAACAAACCATGTTGGATTTAGAGTTCCGAATTCATATATCTATATAGGAGAGAACAGAGTGAAACCTAAATATAAAAACTGCTACTGTAGACGAACGCTTAAACCTAGAAGAACAAAAATTGGTGAGCCCAGTGGCATTTGTGTACTGATTATTACCACCAAGTATCAACAAGACTGGATGAAAAAGTATTTGCTGGTATTTCGGAAACTCGTTATTTCTTAGAAGCTTGGCAACCCCTCTCAATGAAAGTGCTTTTCCACCGTCTGTGCCTGGGTCTACTTGAAGATGAAACAAACCATAGAGACAAAACTGAGAACTCCTTTTTTTTGTCAAATTTCAAAGAGCTACTACAAACCATGTTGGATTTAGAGTTCCAAATTCATCTATCTACATAGGAGAGAACAGAGGGAATCCTAAAAATAAAAACTGCTACTGTAAAGGAATGCTTCAACCTAGAAGAACAAAATTTGTGAGCCAAGTGGGATTTGTGCACCGATCATTACCACCACGTATCATCAAGATTGGGTGAAAAAATATTTGCTGGTATTTCGGAAACTCGTAATTTCTTGCATGCTTGGCAACCCCTTTCAATGAAAGTGCTTTTGCACAGTCTCTGCTTAAGGCTTCTGGAAGAGGAAACAAACCATAGAGACAAAACTGAGAACTAATTTTTTTCTGTCAAGTTTCAAAGAGCTACTACAAACCATGTTGGATTTAGAGTTCCAAATTCATCTATCTACATAGAAGAGAACAGAGTGAAACCTAAACATAAAAACTGATACTGTAGATGAACGCTTCAACCTAGAAGAACAAAATTTGGTGAGCCAAGTGGGATTTGTGTACCGATCATTACCACCAAGTATCATCAAGATTGGGTGAAAAAATATTTGCTGGTGTTTCAGAAACTCGTTATTTCTTGGAAGCTTGGCAATCCCTTTCAATGAAAGTGCTTTTCCACAGTCTCTGGTTAGGGCTACTTGAAGAGGAACAAACCATAGAGACAAAACTGAGAACTACTTTTTTTTGTCAAGTTTCAAAGAGCGACTACAAACCATGTTTTATTTAGAGTTCCAAATTAATCTATCTATATAGGAGAGAACAGAGGAAAACCTGAATATAAAAACGACTACTGTAGACGAACGCTTCAACCTAGAAGAACAAAATTTGGTGAGCCAAGTGGGATTTGTGTACTGATCATTACCACCAAGTATCATCAAGATTGGGTGAAAAAATATTTGCTGGTATTTCAGAAACTCGTTATTTCTTAGAAGCTTCGCCACCCCTCAAAATGATAGTGCTTTTCCACAGTCTGTGCCTAGGGCTACTTGAAGAGGAAACAAACCATAGAGACAAAACTGAGAACTCCTTTATTTTGTCAGGTTTCAAAGAGCTACTACAAACCATGTTGGATTTAGAGTTCCAAATTGATCTATATATATAGGAGAGAACAGAGTGAAACCTAAAAATAAAAACTGCTACTTGAAACGAACGCTTCAACCTAGAAGAACAAAATTTGGTGAGCCATGAGGGATTTGTGTACTTGTCATTACCACCACGTATCATCAAGATTGGGTGAAAAAATATTTGCTGGTATTTCGGAAACTCGTAATTTCTTGGAAGCTTGGCAACCCCTTTTAATGAAAGTGCTTTTCCACAGTCTCTGCTTAGGGCTACTTGAAGAGGAAACAAATCATAGAGACAAAACTGAGAACTACTTTTTTTTGTCAAGTTTCAAAGAGATACTACAAACCATGTTGGATTTAGAGTTCCAAATTAATCTATCTATATAGGAGAGAACAGAGGAAAACCTAAATATAAAAACGACTACTGAAGCCGAACGCTTCAACCTAGAAGAACAAAATTTGGTGAGCCAAATTGGAGTTGTGTAATTGTCATTACCACCACGTATCATCAAGATTGGGTAAAAAAATATTTGCTGGTATTTCGGAAACTCTTTATTTCTTAGAAGCTTTGCAACCTCTCTCAATGAAAGTGCTTTTCCACAGTCTGTGCCTAGGGCTACTTGAAGAGGAAACAAACCATAGCGACAAAACTGAGAACTCCTTTATTTTGTCAAGTTTCAAAGAGCTACTACAAACCATGTTGGATTTAGAGTTCCAAATTCATCTATGTATATAGGAGAGAACAGAGTGAAACCAAAAATAAAAACTGCACTGTAAACGAACGCTTCCTCCTAGAAGAACAAAATGTTTAGAGGCAAGTGGAATTTGTGTACTTGTCATTACCACCAGGTATCATCAAGATTGGGTGAAAAAATATTTGCTGGTATTTCAGAAACTCGTTATTTCTTAGAAGCTTGGCAACCTCTTTCAATGAAAGTGATTTTCCACAGTCTGTGACTAGGGCTACTTGAAGAGGAAACAAACCATAGAGACAAAACTGAGAACTTCTTTATTTTGTCAAGTTTCAAAGAGCTACTACAAACCATGTTGGATTTAGAGTTCCAAATTCATCTATCTATATAGGAGAGAACAGAGGAAAACCTAAAAATAAAAACTGCTACAGTAAATGAACGCTTCAACCTAGAAGAAAAAAATTTGGTGAGCCAAGTGGGATTTGTGTACCGATCATTACCACCACGTATCAACAAGATTGGGTGAAAAAATATTTGCTGGTATTTCGGAAACTCGTAATTTCTTGGAAGCTTGGCAACCCCTTTCAATGAAAGTGCTTTTCCACAGTCTCTGCTTAGGGCTACTAGAAGAGGAATCAAATCATAAAGACAAAACTGAAAACTAGTTTTTTTTTTCAAGTTTCAAAGAGCTACTACGAACCTTGGTTGATTTAGAGTTCCAAAGTCATCTATCTATATAGGAGAGAACAGAGGGTAACCTAAAAATAAAAACTGCTACTCTAAACGAACGCTTCAACCTAGAAGAACAAAGTTTGGGGAGCCAAGTGGGATTTGTGTACTTGTCATTACCACCAAGTATCATCAAGATTGGGTAAAAAAATATTTGCTGGTATTTAGGAAACTCGTTATTTCTTAGAAGCTTGGCAACCCCACTCAATGAAATTGATTTTCCACAGTCTGTGCCTAGGGCTACTTGAAGAGGAAACAAACCATAGAGACAAAACTGAGAACTCCTTTATTTTGTCAAGTTTCAAAGAGCTACTAGAAACCATGTTTTATTTAGAGTTCCAAATTCATCTATCTATATAGGAGAGAACATAGTGAAACCTAAAAATAAAAACTCATATTGTAAACGAACGCTTCAACCTAGAAGAACAAAATATGTTGAGCCAAGTAAAATTTGTGTACTTGTCATTACCCCCACGTATCATCAAGATTGGGTGAAAAAATATTTGCTGGTTTTTCGGAAACTCGTTATTTCTTAGAACCTTGGCAACACCTCTCAATGAAAGTGCTTTTCCACAGTCTGTGCCTAGGGCTACTTGAAGGGGAAACAAACCATAGAGACAAAACTGAGAACTCCTTTATTTTGTCAAGTTTCAAAGATCTACTACAAACCATGTTGGATTTAGAGTTCCAAATTCATCTATCTATATAGGAGAGAACAGAGGAAAACCTAAAAATAAAAACTGCTACAGTAAATGAACGCTTCAACCTAGAAGAACAAAATTTGGTGAGCCAAGTGGATTTGTGTACCGATCATTACCACCACGTATCAACAAGATTGGGTGAAAAAATATTTGCTGGTATTTCGGAAACTCGTAATTTCTTGGAAGCTTGGCAACCCCTTTCAATGAAAGTGCTTTTCCACAGTCTCTGCTTAGGGCTACTTGAATAGGAAACAAATCATAAAGACAAAACTGAGAACTAGTTTTTTTTCAAGTTTCAAAGAGCTACTACAAACCATGGTTGATTTAGAGTTCCAAAGTCATCTATCTATATAGGAGAGAACACAGGGAAACCTAAAAATAAAAACTGCTACGGTCAACGAACGCTTCAACCTAGAAGAACTAAATTTGGTGACCCAAGTGGGATTTGTGTACTTGTCATTAAAACCAAGTATCATCAAGATTGGGTTAAAAAATATATGTTGGTATTTCGGAAACTCATAATTTCTTGGAAATTTGGCAACCCATTTCAATGAAAGTGCTTTTCCAAAGTCTCTGCTTTGGGCTACTTGAAGAGGACACAAATTATAGAGACAAAGCTGAGAACTCTTTTATTTTGTCAAGTTTCAAAGAGCTACTACAAACCATGTTGGATTTAGAGTTCCAAATTCATATATCTAGATAGGAATTAACAGAGTGAAACCTAAACATAAAAACTGTTACTGTAGAGGAACACTTCAACCTAGAAGAACAAACATTGGTGAGCCAAGTGGGATTTGTGTACTGATCATTACCACCAATTATCATCAAGATTGGGTGAAATAATATTTGCTGGTATTTCAGAAACTCGTTATTTCTTAGAAGCTTGGCAACCCCTCTCAATGAAAGTGCTTTTCCACAATCTCTGCCCAGGGCTACCTGAAGAGGAAACAAACCATAGATACAAAACTGAGAACTCCTTTATTTTGTCAAGTTTCAAAGAGCTACTAGAAACCATGTTGGATTTAGAGTTCCAAATTCATCTATCTATATCGGAGAGAACAGAGTGAAACCTAAAAATAATAACAGCTACTTGAAACGAACTCTTCAACCTAGAAGAACAAAATTTGGTGAGCCATGTGGGATTTGTGTACTTGTCATTACCATCACGTATCATCAAGATTGGGTGATAAAATATTTGCTGGTATTCGGAAACACGTTATTTCTTGGAAGCTTGGCAACCTCTTTCAATGAAAGTGCTTATCCACAGTCTTTATTAGGGCTCCTTGAAGAGTAAACAAATTATAGAGAACAAACTGAGAACTCCTTTATTTTGTCAAGTTTCAAAGAGCTACAACAAACAATGTTGGATTTTGAGTTCCAAATTCATCTATCTACATAGGAGAGAACAGAGTGAAACCTAAGAATAAAAACTGCTACTGTAGACGAACGCCTTAACCTAGAGGAAGAAAATTTGGTTAGCCAAGTGGGATTTGTGTACTGATCATTACCACCAAGTATCATCAAGATTGGGTGAAAAAATATTTGCTGGTATTTCGGAAACTCGTTATTTCTTACAAGCTTGTCAAACCCCCTCAATGAAAGTGCTTTCCCACAGTCTGTGCCTAGGGTTACTTGAAGAGGAAAAAAACCATACAGACAAAACTGAGAACTCCTTTATTGTGTCAAGTTTCAAAGAGCTACTAGAAATCATGTTGGATTTAGAGTTCCAAATTCATCAATCTATATAGGAGAGAACAGAGTGAATCCTAAAAATAAAAACTGCTATTGTAAACGAACGCTTCAATATAGAAGAACAAAATTTGGTGAGCCAAGTGGGATTTGTGTACTTGTCATTACCACCAAGTATCATCAAGATTGGGTGAAAATATATTTGCTGGAATTTCGGAAACTCGTTATTTCTTAGAAGCTTGGCAACCCCTCTCAAAGAAAGTGCTTTTGCACAGTCTGTGCCTAGGGATACTTGAAGGGGAAATAAACCATAAAGACAAAACTGAGAACTCCTTTATTTTGTCAAGTTTCAAAAAGCTTCTACAAACCATGTTGGATTTAGAGTTCCAAATTCATCTATCTATACAGGAGAGAACAGAGTGAAACCAAAAATAAAAACTGCTATTGTAAACGAACGCTTCAACCTAGAAGAACACAATTTGGTGAGCCAAGTGGTATTTGTGTACTGATCATTACCACCAGGATCATCAAGATTGGGTGAAAAAATATTTGCTGGTATTTTGGAAACTCGTTATTTCTTAGAAGCTTGGCAACAACTCCCAATGAAAGCGCTTTTCCACAGTCTGTGCCTAGTGCTACTTGAAGAGGAAACAAACCATACAGACAAAACTGAGAACTCCTTTATTTTGTCAAGTATCAGAGAGATACTACAAACCATGTTGATTTTAGAGTTCCAAATTCATCTATCTATATAGGAGAGAACAGAGGGAAACCTAAAAATAAAAACTGCTACTGTAAAAGAACGCTTCAACCTAGAAAAACAAAATTTGGTGAGCCAAGTGCGATTTGTGTAATTGTCATTACCACCAAGTATCATCAAGATTGGGCGAAAAAATATTTGTTGTTATTTCGGAAACTCGTATTTTCTTGGAAGCTTGGCAACCCCTTTCAATGAAAGTGCTTTTCCAAAGACTCTGCTTTGGGCTACTTGAAGAGGAAACAAATTATAGAGACAAAGCTGAGAACTCTTTTATTTTGTCAAGTTTCAAAGAGCTACTACAAACCATGTTGGATTTAGAGTTCCAAATTCATCTATCTATATAGGATAGAACAGATGGAAACCTAAAAATAAAAACTGCTACTGTAAACAACGCTTCAACCTAGAAGAACAAAATTTGGTGAGCCAAGTGGGATTTGTGTACTTTTCATTACCACCACGTATCATCCAGACTGGGTGAAAAAATATTTGTTGGTATTTCGGAAACTCATAATTTCTTGTTAGCTTGGCAACCCCTGTCAATGAAAGTGCTTTTACACAGTCTTTCTTAGGGCTACTTGAAGAGGAAAGAAATTATAGAGACAAAACTGAGAACTCCTTTATTTTGTCAAGTTTCAAAGAGCTACTACAAACCATGTTGGATTTAGAGTTCCCAATTCATCTATCTACATAGGAGAGATCAGAGTGAAACCTAAACATAAAAACTGCTACTCTAGACGAACGCTTCAACCTAGAAGAACAAAATTTGGCGAGCCAAGTGGGATTTGTGTACTGATCATTACCACCAAGTATCATCAAGATTGGTTGAAAAAATATTTGCTGGTATTTCGGAAACTCGTTATTTCTTCGAAGCTTGGCAACTCCTCTCAATGAAAGTGATTTTCCACAGTCTGTGCCTAGGGCTACTTGAAGAGGAAACAAACCATAGAGACAAAACTGAGAACTCCTTTATTTTGTCAAGTTTCAAAGAGCTACTACAAACCATGTTGGATTTAGAGTTCCAAATTCATCTATCTATATAGGAGAGAACAGAGGAAAACCTAAAAATAAAAACTGCTACAGTAAATGAACGCTTCAACCTAGAAGAAAAAAATTTGGTAAGCCAAGTGGGATTTGTGTACCGATCATTACCACCACGTATCAACAAGATTGGGTGAAAAAACATTTGCTGGTATTTCGGAAACTCGTAATTTCTTGGAAGCTTGGCAACCCCTTTCAATGAAAGTGCTTTTCCACAGTCTCTGCTTAGGGCTACTAGAAAAGGAATCAAATCATAAAGACAAAACTGAAAACTAGTTTTTTTTTTTTCAAGTTTCAAAGAGCTACTACAAACCTTGGTTGATTTAGAGTTCCAAAGTCATCTATCTATATAGGAGAGAACAGAGGGTAACCTAAAAATAAAAACTGCTACTCTAAACGAACGCTTCAACCTAGAAGAACAAAGTTTTTTGAGCCAAGTGCGATTTGTGTACTTGTCATTACCACCAAGTATCATCAAGATTGGGTGAAAAAATATTTGCTGGTATTTAGGAAACTCGTTATTTCTTAGAAGCTTGGCAACCCCACTCAACTAAATTGATTTTCCACAGTCTGTGCCTAGGGCTACTTGAAGAGGAAACAAACCATAGAGACAAAACTGAGAACTCCTTTATTTTGTCAAGTTTCAAAGAGCTACTAGAAACCATGTTTTATTTAGAGTTCCAAATTCATCTATCTATATAGGAGAGAACATAGTGAAAACTAAAAATAAAAACTCATATTGTAAACGAACGCTTCAACCTAGAAGAACAAAATATGTTGAGCCAAGTAAAATTTGTGTACTTGTCATTACCCCCACGTATCATCAAGATTGGGTGAAAAAATATTTGCTGGTTTTTCGGAAACTCGTTATTTCTTAGAACCTTGGCAACACCTCTCAATGAAAGTGGTTTTCCACAGTCTGTGCCTAGGGCTACTTGAAGGGGAAACAAACCATAGAGACAAAACTGAGAACTCCTTTATTTTGTCAAGTTTCAAAGATCTACTACAAACCATGTTGGATTTAGAGTTCCAAATTCATCTATCTATATAGGAGAGAACAGAGGAAAACCTAAAAATAAAAACTGCTACAGTAAATGAACGCTTCAACCTAGAAGAACCAAATTTGGTGAGCCAAGTGGATTTGTGTACCGATCATTACCACCACGTATCAACAAGATTGGGTGAAAAAATATTTGCTGGTATTTCGGAAACTCGTAATTTCTTGGAAGCTTGGCAACCCCTTTCAATGAAAGTGCTTTTCCACAGTCTCTGCTTAGGGCTACTTGAATAGGAAACAAATCATAAAGACAAAACTGAGAACTAGTTTTTTTTTTCAAGTTTCAAAGAGCTACTACAAACCATGGTTGATTTAGACTTCCAAAGTCATCTATCTATATAGGAGAGAACACAGGGAAACCTAAAAATAAAAACTGCTACGGTCAACGAACGCTTCAACCTAGAAGAACTAAATTTGGTGACCCAAGTGGGATTTGTGTACTTGTCATTAAAACCAAGTATCATCAAGATTGGGTTAAAAAATATATGCTGGTATTTCGGAAACTCATAATTTCTTGGAAATTTGGCAACCCATTTCAATGAAAGTGCTTTTCCAAAGTCTCTGCTTTGGGCTACTTGAAGAGGACACAAATTATAGAGACAAAGCTGAGAACTCTTTTATTTTGTCAAGTTTCAAAGAGCTACTACAAACCATGTTGGATTTAGAGTTCCAAATTCATATATCTAGATAGGAATTAACAGAGTGAAACCTAAACATAAAAACTGTTACTGTAGACGAACACTTCAACCTAGAAGAACAAACATTGGTTAGCCAAGTGGGATTTGTGTACTGATCATTACCACCAATTATCATCAAGTTTGGGTGAAATAATATTTGCTGGTATTTCAGAAACTCGTTATTTCTTAGAAGCTTGGCAACCCCTCTCAATGAAAGTGCTTTTCCACAGTCTCTGCCCAGGGCTACCTGAAGAGGAAACAAACCATAGATACAAAACTGAGAACTCCTTTATTTTGTCAAGTTTCAAAGATCTACTAGAAACCATGTTGGATTTAGAGTTCCAAATTCATCTATCTATATCGGAGAGAACAGAGTGAAACCTAAAAATAATAACTGCTACTTGAAACGAACTCTTCTACCTAGAAGAACAAAATTTGGTGAGCCATGTGGGATTTGTGTACTTGTCATTACCATCACGTATCATCAAGATTGGGTGATAAAATATTTGCTGGTATTCGGAAACACGTTATTTCTTGGAAGCTTGGCAACCTCTTTCAATGAAAGTGCTTATCCACAGTCTTTCTTAGGGCTCCTTGAAGAGTAAACAAATTATAGAGAACAAACTGAGAACTCCTTTATTTTGTCAAGTTTCAAAGAGCTGCAACAAACAATGTTGGATTTTGAGTTCCAAATTCATCTATCTAAATAGGAGAGAACAGAGTGAAACCTAAGAATAAAAACTGCTACTGTAGACGAACGCCTTAACCTAGAGGAAGAAAATTTGGTTAGCCAAGTGGGATTTGTGTACTGATCATTACCACCAAGTATCATCAAGATTGGGTGAAAAAATATTTGCTGGTATTTCGGAAACTCGTTATTTCTTACAAGCTTGTCAAACCCTCTCAATGAAAGTGCTTTTCCACAGTCTGTGCCTAGGGTTACTTGAAGAGGAAAAAAACCATACAGACAAAACTGAGAACTCCTTTATTGTGTCAAGTTTCAAAGAGCTACTAGAAATCATGTTGGATTTAGAGTTCCAAATTCATCTATCTATATAGGAGAGAACAGAGTGAATCCTAAAAATAAAAACTGCTATTGTAAACGAACTCTTCAATATAGAAGAACAAAATTTGGTGAGCCAAGTGGGATTTGTGTACTTGTCATTACCACCAAGTATCATCAAGATTGGGTGAAAATATATTTGCTGGAATTTCGGAAACTCGTTATTTCTTAGAAGCTTGGCAACCCCTCTCAAAGAAAGTGCTTTTCCACAGTCTGTGCCTAGGGATACTTGAAGGGGAAATAAACCATAAAGACAAAACTGAGAACTCCTTTATTTTGTCAAGTTTCAAAAAGCTTCTACAAACCATGTTGGATTTAGAGTTCCAAATTCATCTATCTATACAGGAGAGAACAGAGTGAAACCAAAAATAAAAACTGCTATTGTAAACGAACGCTTCAACCTAGAAGAACACAATTTGGTGAGCCAAGTGGTATTTGTGTACTGATCATTACCACCAGGATCATCAAGATTGGGTGAAAAAATATTTGCTGGTATTTTGGAAACTCGTTATTTCTTAGAAGCTTGGCAACAACTCCCAATGAAAGCGCTTTTCCACAGTCTGTGCCTAGTGCTACTTGAAGAGGAAACAAACCATACAGACAAAACTGAGAACTCCTTTATTTTGTCAAGTATCAGAGAGATACTACAAACCATGTTGATTTTAGAGTTCCAAATTCATCTATCTATATAGGAGAGAACAGAGGGAAACCTAAAAATAAAAACTGCTACTGTAAAAGAACGCTTCAACCTAGAAAAACAAAATTTGGTGAGCCAAGTGCGATTTGTGTAATTGTCATTACCACCAAGTATCATCAAGATTGGGCGAAAAAATATTTGTTGTTATTTCGGAAACTCGTATTTTCTTGGAAGCTTGGCAACCCCTTTCAATGAAAGTGCTTTTCCAAAGACTCTGCTTTGGGCTACTTGAAGAGGAAACAAATTATAGAGACAAAGCTGAGAACTCTTTTATTTTGTCAAGTTTCAAAGAGCTACTACAAACCATGTTGGATTTAGAGTTCCAAATTCATCTATCTATATAGGATAGAACAGATGGAAACCTAAAAATAAAAACTGCTACTGTAAACAACGCTTCAACCTAGAAGAACAAAATTTGGTGAGCCAAGTGGGATTTGTGTACTTTTCATTACCACCACGTATCATCCAGACTGGGTGAAAAAATATTTGTTGGTATTTCGGAAACTCATAATTTCTTGTTAGCTTGGCAACCCCTGTCAATGAAAGTGCTTTTACACAGTCTTTCTTAGGGCTACTTGAAGAGGAAAGAAATTATAGAGACAAAACTGAGAACTCCTTTATTTTGTCAAGTTTCAAAGAGCTACTACAAACCATGTTGGATTTAGAGTTCCCAATTCATCTATCTACATAGGAGAGAACAGAGTGAAACCTAAACATAAAAACTGCTACTCTAGACGAACGCTTCAACCTAGAAGAACAAAATTTGGTGAACCAAGTGGGATTTGTGTACTGATCATTACCACCAAGTATCATCAAGATTGGTTGAAAAAATATTTGCTGGTATTTCGGAAACTCGTTATTTCTTGGAAGCTTGGCAACCCCTCTCAATGAAAGTGATTTTCCGCAGTCTGTGCCTAGGGCTACTTGAAGAGGAAACAAACCATAGAGACAAAACTGAGAACTCCTTTATTTTGTCAAGTTTCAAAGAGCTACTAGAAACCATGTTGGATTTAGAGTTCCAAATTCATCTATCTATATAGGAGAGAACAGAGGAAAACCTAAAAATAAAAACTGCTACAGTAAATGAACGCTTCAACCGAGAAGAAAAAAATTTGGTGAGCCAAGTGGGATTTGTGTACCGATCATTAAAACCACGTATCAACAAGATTGGGTGAAAAAACATTTGCTGGTATTTCGGAAACTCGTAATTTCTTGGAAGCTTGGCAACCCCTTTCAATGAAAGTGCTTTTCCACAGTCTCTGCTTAGGGCTACTAGAAAAGGAATCAAATCATAAAGACAAAACTGAAAACTAGTTTTTTTTTTTCAAGTTTCAAAGAGCTACTACAAACCTTGGTTGATTAAGAGTTCCAAAGTCATCTATCTATATAGGAGAGAACAGAGGGTAACCTAAAAATAAAAACTGCTACTCTAAACGAACGCTTCAACCTAGAAGAACAAAGTTTGGTGAGCCAAGTGCGATTTGTGTACTTGTCATTACCACCAAGTATCATCAAGATTGGGTGAAAAAATATTTGCTGGTATTTAGGAAACTCGTTATTTCTTAGAAGCTTGGCAACCCCACTCAATTAAATTGATTTTCCACAGTCTGTGCCTAGGGCTACATGAAGAGGAAACAAACCATAGAGACAAAACTGAGAACTCCTTTATTTTGTCAAGTTTCAAAGAGCTACTAGAAACCATGTTTTATTTAGAGTTCCAAATTCATCTATCTATATAGGAGAGAACATAGTGAAACCTAAAAATAAAAACTCATATTGTAAACGAACGCTTCAACCTAGAAGAACAAAATATGTTGTGCCAAGTAAAATTTGTGTACTTGTCATTACCCCCACGTATCATCAAGATTGGGTGAAAAAATATTTGCTGGTTTTTCAGAAACTCGTTATTTCTTACAACCTTGGCAACACCTCTCAATGAAAGTGCTTTTCCACAGTCTGTGCCTAGGGCTACTTGAAGGGGAAACAAACCATAGAGACAAAACTGAGAACTCCTTTATTTTGTCAAGTTTCAAAGATCTACTACAAACCATGTTGGATTTAGAGTTCCAAATTCATCTATCTATATAGGAGAGAACAGAGGAAAACCTAAAAATAAAAACTGCTACAGTAAATGAACGCTTCAACCTAGAAGAACAATATTTGGTGAGCCAAGTGGGATTTGTGTACCGTTCATTACCACCACGTATCAACAAGATTGGGTGAAAAAATATTTGCTGGTATTTCGGAAACTCATAATTTCTTGGAAGCTTGGCAACCCCTTTCAATGAAAGTGCTTTTCACAGTCTCTGCTTAGGGATACTTGAATACGAAGCAAATCATAAAGACAAAACTGAGAACTAGTTTTTTTTTCAAGTTTCAAAGAGCTACTACAAACCATGGTTGATTAGAGTTCCAAAGTCATCTATCTATATAGGAGAGAACACAGGGAAACCTAAAAATAAAAACTGCTACTGTCAACGAACGCTTCAACCTAGAAGAACTAAATTTGGTGACCCAAGTGGGATTTGTGTACTTAACATTAAAACCAAGTATCATCAAGATTTGGTTAAAAAATATATGCTGGTGTTTCGGAAACTCGTAATTTCTTGGAAATTTGGCAACCCATTTCAATGAAAGTTCTTTTCCAAAGTCTCTGCTTTGGGCTACTTGAAGAGGACACAAATTATAGAGACAAAGCTGAGAACTCTTTTATTTTGTCAAGTTTCAAAGAGCTACTACAAACCATGTTGGATTTAGAGTTCCAAATTCATCTATCTAAATAGGAATTAACAGAGTGAAAACTAAACATAAAAACTGTTACTGTAGACGAACACTTCAACCTAGAAGAACAAACATTGGTGAGCCAAGTGGGATTTGTGTACTGATCATTACCACCAATTATCATCAAGATTGGGTGAAATAATATTTGCTGGTATTTCAGAAACTCGTTATTTCTTAGAAGCTTGTCAACCCCTCTCAATGAAAGTGCTTTTCCTCAGTCTCTGCCCAGGGCTACCTGAAGAGGAAACAAACCATAGATACAAAACTGAGAACTCCTTTATTTTGTCAAGTTTCAATGAGCTACTAGAAACCATGTTGGATTTAGAGTTCCAAATTCATCTATCTATATAGGAGAGAACAGAGTGAAACCTAAAAATAAAAACTGCTACTTGAAACGAACGCTTCAACCTAGAAGAACAAAATTTGGTGAGCCATGTGGGATTTGTGTACTTGTCATTACCATCACGTATCATCAAGATTGGGTGATAAAATATTTGCTGGTATTTCGGAAACTCGTTATTTCTTGGAAGCTTGGCAACCTCTTTCAATGAAAGTGCTTATCCACAGTCTTTCTTAGGGCTCCTTGAAGAGTAAACAAATTATAGAGAACAAACTGAGAACTCCTTTATTTTGTCAAGTTTCAAAGAGCTACAACAAACCATGTTGGATTTTGAGTTCGAAATTCATCTATCTACATAGGAGAGAACAGAGTGAAACCTAAGAATAAAAACTGCTACTGTAGACGAACGCGTTAACCTAGAGGAAGAAAATTTGGTTAGCCAAGTGGGACTTGTGTACTGATCATTACCACCAAGTATCATCAAGATTGGGTGAAAAAATATTTGCTGGTATTTCGGAAACTCGTTATTTCTTACAAGCTTGGCAAACCCTCCCAATGAAAGTGCTTTTCCACAGTCTGTGCCTAGGGCTACTTGAAGAGGAAAAAATCCATAGAGACAAAACTGAGTACTCCTTTATTGTGTCAAGTTTCAAAGAGCTACTAGAAATCATGTTGGATTTAGAGTTCCAAATTCATCTATCTATATAGGAGAGAACAGAGTGAATCCTAAAAATAAAAACTGCTATTGTAAACGAACGCTTCAACATAGAAGAACAAAATTTGGTGAGCCAAGTGGGATTTGTGTACTTGTCATTACCACCAAGTATCATCAAGATTGGGTGAAAAAATATTTGCTGGTACTTCGGAAACTCGTTATTTCTTAGAAGCTTGGCAACCCCTCTCAATATAAGTGATTTTCCACAGTCTGTGCCTAGGTCTACTTGAAGAGGAAACAAACCATAGAGACAAAACTGAGAACTCCTTTATTGTGTCAAGTTTCAAAGAGCTACTAGAAATCATGTTGGATTTAGAGTTCCAAATTCATCTATCTATATAGGAGAGAACAGAGTGAATCCTAAAAATAAAAACTGCTATTGTAAACGAACGCTTCAACCTAGAAAAACACAATTTGGTGATACAAGTGGGATTTTTGTTCTGATCATTATCACCAAGTATCATCAAGATTGGGTGAAAAAATATTTGTTGGGATTTCGGAAACTCGTAATTTCTTGGAAGCTTGGCAAACCCTTTCAATGAAAGTGCTTTTCCACAGTCTCTGCTTATGGCTACTAGAAGAGAAAACAAACCATAGAGACAAAACTGAGAACTAGTTTTTTTTTTCAAGTTTCAAATAGCTACTACAAACCATGGTTGATTTAGAGTTCCAAAGTCATCTATCTATATAGAAGAGAACAGAGGGAAACCTAAAAATAAAAACTGCTACTGGAAACGAACGCTTCAACCTAGAAGAACAAAATTTGTTGAGCCAAGTGGGTTTTGTTTACTTGTCATTACCACAATGTATCATCCAGATTGGGTTAAAAAATATTTGCTGCTATTTCGGAAACTCGTAATTTCTTGGAAGCTTGGCAAACCCTGTCAATGAAAGTGCATTAACACAGTCTCTGCTTAGGGCTACTTGAAGGGGAAACAAACCATAGAGACAAAACTGAGAACTCCTTTATTTTGTTTAGTTTCAAAGAGCTACTACAAACCATGTTGGATTTAGAGTTCCAAATTCATCTATCTATATAGGAGAGAACAGAGGGAAACCTAAAAATAAAAACTGCTACTGTAGATGAACGCTTAAACATAGAAGAACAGAATTTGGTGAGGGAAGTGGGATTTCTGTCCTGATCATTACCACCAAGTATCATCAGGATTGGGTGAAAAAATATCTGCTGGTATTTTGGAAACTCCTTATTTCTTAGAACCTTGGCAACCCCTCTCAATGAAAGTGCTTCTCCACAGTCTGTGCCTAGGGCTACTTGAAGAGGAAATAAATCATAGAGACAAAACTGAGAACTACTTTATTTTGTCAACTTTCAAAGAGCTACTACAAACCATGTTGGATTAAGAGTTCCAAATTATTCTATCTATATAGGAGAGAACAGAGTGAAACCTAAATATAAAAACTGCTACTGAAGACGAACGCTTCAAACTATAAGAAGAAAATTTGGTGAGAGAAGTGGGGTTTGAGTACTTGTCATTAGCAAGACGTATCATCCACTTCGGGTGAAAAAATATTTGCCTGTATTTCGGAAACACGTAATTTCTTGGAAGCTTGGCAACCCCTTTCAATGAAAGTGGTTTTCCACAGTCATTGCTTAGGGCTACTTGAAGAGGAAACAAATTATAGAGACAAAACTGAGAACTCCTTTATTTGGTCAAGTTTCAAAGAGCTACTACAAACGACGTTGGATTTAGAGTTCCAAATTCATCTATCTATATAAGAGAGAACAGAGTGAAACCTACATAAAAAATCTGCTACTGTACACGAACGCTTCAACATAGAAGAATACAATTTGGTGAGCCAAGTGGTTTTTGTGTACTGATCATTACCACCATGTATCATCAAGGTTGTGTGAAAAAATATTTGCTGGTATTTCGGAAACTCATTATTTCTTAGAAGCTTGGAAACCCCTCTCAATTTAAGTGTTTTCCATAGTCTCTGCTTAGGTCTACTTGAAGAGGAAAAAATCAAAGAGACAGAACTGAGAACTCCTTTATTTTGTCAAGTTTCAATGAGCTACTAGAAACCATGTTGGATTTAGAGTTCCAAATTCATCTATCTATATAGGAGAGAACAGAGTGAAACCAAAAATAAAAACTGCAACTGTAAACGAATGCTTCAACCTAGATAAACAAAATTTGTTGAGCCAAGAGGGATTTGTGTACTTCTCATTTCCAACACGTTTCATCAAGATTGGGTGAAAAAATATTTGCTGGTATTTTGGAAACTCGTTATTTCTTAGAAGCTTGGCAACAATTCCCAATGAAAGTGCTTTTCCACAGTCTGTGCCTAGTGCTACTTGAAGAGGAAACAAACCATACAGACAAAACTGAGAACTCCTTTATTTTATCAAGTATCAGAGAGATACTACAAACCATGTTGATTTTAGAGTTCCAAATTCATCTATCTATATAGGAGAGAACAGAGTGAAACCTAAAAATAAAAACTGCTACTGTAAACGAACGCTTCAACCTAGAAGAACAAAATTTGGTGAGCCAAGTGGGATTTGTGTACTTGTCATTACCACCAAGTATCATCAAGATTGGGTGAAAAAATATTTGCTGGTATTTCGGAAACTCGTAATATCTTAGAAGCTTGGCAACCATTTTCAATGAAAGTGCTTTTCCACAGTCTGTGCCTACGGCTACTTTAGGAGGAAACAAATCAAAGAGACAAAACTGAGAACTCCTTTATTTTGTCAAGTTTCAAAGAGCTACTACAAACCATGTTGGATTTAGAGTTCCATATTCATCTATCTATATAAGAGAGAACAGAGTGAAACCTAAATATAAAAACTGCTACTGTAGACGAACGCTTCAACGTAGAAGAACAAAATTTGGTGAGCCAAGTGGGATTTGTGTACTTGTCATTACCACCAAGTGTCATCAAGATTGGTTGAAAAAATATTTGCTGGAATTTCGGACACTCCTTATTTCTTAGAAGCTTTGCAACCCCTTTTCAATGAAAGTGCTTTTCCATAGTCTCTGCTTAGGGCTACTTGAAGAGGAAAAAATCAAAGAGACAGAACTGAGAACTCCTTTATTTTGTCAAGTTTCAAAGAGCTACTAGAAACCATGTTGGATTTAGAGTTCCAAATTCATCTATCTATATAGGAGAGAATAGATTGAAACCTAAAAATAAAAACTGCTACTGTAAACGAACGCTTCAACCTAGAAGAACACAATTTGGTGAGCCAAGTGGGATTTGTGTACTTGTCATTACCACCAAGTATCATCAAGATTGGGTGAAAAAATATTTGCTGGTATTTCGGAAACTCGTTATTTCTTAGAAGCCTGGCAACCAACTCAATGAAAGTGCTTTTCCACAGTCTGTGCCTAGTGCTACTTGAAGAGGAAACAATGAATAACGACAAAACTTAGAACTCCTTCATTTTGTAAAGTTTCAAACAGCTACTACAAACCATTTTGGATTTAGAGTTTCAAATTCATCTATCTATATGGAAGAGAACACAGTGAAACCTACAAATAAAAACTGCTATTGTAAACGAACGCTTCAACCTAGAAGAACACAATTTGGTGAGCCAAGTGGTATTTGTGTACTGATCATTACCACCAGGATCATCAAGATTGGGTGAAAAAATATTTGCTGGTATTTTGGAAACTCGTTATTTCTTAGAAGCTTGGCAACAACTCCCAATGAAAGTGCTTTTCCACAGTCTGTGCCTAGTGCTACTTGAAGAGGAAACAAACCATACAGACAAAACTGAGAACTCCTTTATTTTGTCAAGTATCAGAGAGATACTACAAACCATGTTGATTTTAGAGTTCCAAATTCATCTATCTATATAGGAGAGAACAGAGTGAAACCTAAAAATAAAAACTGCTACTGTAAACGAACGCTTCAACCTAGAAGAACAAAATTTGGTGAGCCAAGTGGGATTTGTGTACTTGTCATTACCACCAAGTATCATCAAGATTGGGTGAAAAAATATTTGCTGGTATTTCGGAAACTCGTAATTTCTTAGAAGCTTGGCAACCCCTTTCAATGAAAGTGCTTTTCCACAGTCTGTGCCTAGGGCTACTTCAAGAGGAAACAAATCAAAGAGACAAAACTGAGAACTCCTTTATTTTGTCAAGTTTCAAAGAGCTACTACAAACCATGTCGGATTTAGACTTCCAAATTCATCTACCTATGTAGGAGAGAACAGAGGGAGACCTAAAAATATAAACTGCTACTGTAAACGAACGCTTCAACGTAGAAGAACAAAATTTGGTGAGCCAAGTGGGACTTTTGTACTTGTCATTACCACCAAGTATCATCAAGATTGGGTGAAAAAATATTTGCTGGTATTTCGGAAACTCGTAATTTCTTGGAAGCTTGGCAAGCCCTTTCAATGAAAGTGCTTTTACACAGTCTCTGCCTAGGGCTAATTGAAGAGGAAACAAGCCATAGAGACAAAACTGAGAACTCCTTTATTTTTTCAAGTTTCAAAGAGCTACTACAAACCATGTTGGATTTAGAGTTCCAAATTCATCTAACTATATGGAAGAGAACAGAGTGAAACCTAAAAATATAAACTGCTACTGTATACGAAAGCTTCAGTCTAGAAGAACACAATTTGGTGAGCCAAGTGGTATTTGTGTACTGATCATTACCACCACGTATCATGAAGATTGGGTGAAAAAATATTTGCTGGTATTTTGGAAACTCGTTATTTCTTTGAAGCTTGGCAACAACTCCCAATGAAAGCGCTTTTCCACAGTCTGTGCCTAGTGCTACTTGAAGAGGAAACAAACCATACAGACAAAACTGAGAACTCCTTTATTTTGTCAAGTATCAGAGAGATACTACAAACCATGTTGATTTTAGAGTTCCAAATTCATCTATCTATATAGGAGAGAACAGAGTGAAACCTAAAAATAAAAACTGCTACTGTAAACGAACGCTTCAACCTAGAAGAACAAAATTTGGTGAGCCAAGTGGGATTTGTGTACTTGTCATTACCACCAAGTATCATCAAGATTGGGTGAAAAAATATTTGCTGGTATTTCGGAAACTCGTAATTTCTTAGAAGCTTGGCAACCCCTTTCAATGAAAGTGCTTTTCCACAGTCTGTGCCTAGGGCTACTTTAATAGGAAACAAATCAAAGAGACAAAACTGAGAACTCCTTTATTTTGTCAAGTTTCAAAGAGCTACTACAAACCATGTTGGATTTAGAGTTCCATATTCATCTATCTATATAAGAGAGAACAGAGTGAAACCTAAATATAAAAACTGCTACTGTAGACGAACGCTTCAACGTAGAAGAACAAAATTTGGTGAGCCAAGTGGGATTTGTGTACTTGTCATTACCACCAAGTATCATCAAGAATGGGTGAAAAAATATTTGCTGGTATTTCGGAAACTCGTAATTTCTTGGAAGCTTGGCAAGCCCTTTCAATGAAAGTGCTTTTACACAGTCTCTGCCTAGGGCTACTTGAAGAGGAAACAAGCCATAGAGACAAAACTGAGAACTCCTTTATTTTTTCAAGTTTCAAAGAGCTACTACAAACCATGTTGGATTTAGAGTTCCAAATTCATCTAACTATATGGAAGAGAACAGAGTGAAACCTAAAAATATAAACTGCTACTGTATACGAAAGCTTCACTCTAGAAGAACACAATTTAGTGAGCCAAGTGGCATTTGTGTACAGATCATTACCACCACGTATCATGAAGATTGGGTGAAAAAATATTTGCTGGTATTTCAGAAACTCGTTAATTCTTAACAGCTTGGCAACGCCTCTCATTGAATGTGCTTTTCCTCAGTCTGTGCCTAGGGCTATTTGAAGAGGAAACAAACCATAGAGACAAAACTGAGAACTTTTTTATTTTGTCAAGTTTCAAAGAGCTACTACAAACCATGTTGGATTTAGAGTTCCAAATTCATCTATCTATATAGGAGAGAACAGAGTGAATCCTAAAAATAAAAACTGCTATTGTAAACGAACTCTTCAATATAGAAGAACAAAATTTGGTGAACCAAGTGGGATTTGTGTACTTGTCATTACCACCAGGATCATCAAGATTGGGTGAAAAAATATTTGCTGGTATTTTGGGAATTCGTTATTTCTTAGAAGCTTGGCAACCCCTCTCAAAGAAAGTGCTTTTCCACAGTCTGTGCCTAGTGCTACTTGAAGAGGAAACAAACCATAGAGACAAAACTGAGAACTCCTTTATTTTGTCAAGTATCAGAGAGCTACTACAAACCATGTTGATTTTAGAGTTCCAAATTCATCTATCTATATAGGAGAGAACAGAGTGAAAGCTAAAAATAAAAACTGCTACTGTAAACGAACGCTTCAACCTAGAAGAACACAATTTTGTGAGCCCAGTGGCATTTGTGTAATGATCATTACCACCACGGATCATCAAAATTGGGTGAAAAAATATTTGCTGGTATTTCGGAAACCCGTAATTTCTTGGATCATGGCAAACCCTTTCAATGAAAGTGCTTTTCCACAGTCTCTGCTGACGGCTACATGAAGAGGAAACAAATCATCGAGACAAAACTGAGAACTCCTTTATTTTGTCAAGTTTCAAAGAGCCTCTACAAACCATGTTGAATTTAGAGTTCCAAATTCATCTATGTATATATTAGAGAACAGAGGGAAACCTAAAAATATAAACTGTTACTGTAAACGAACGCTTCAACCTAGAAGAACAAAATTTGGTAAGCCAAGTGGGATTTGTGTACTTGTCATTACCACCAATTATCATCAAGATTGGGTGAAAAAATATTTGCTGGTATTTCGGAAACTCGTTATTTCTTAGAAGCCTGGAATCCCCTCTCAATGAAAGTGCTTTTCCACAGTCTGTGCCTAGGGCTACTTGAAGAGGAAACAAATCATAGAGACAAAACTGAGAACTCCTTCATTTTGTCAAGTTTCAAAGAGCTACTACAAACCATGTTGGATTTAGAGTTCCAAATTCATCTATCTATATAAAAGAGAACAGTGTAAAACCTAAAAATAAAAACTGCTATTGTAAACGAAAGCTTCAAACTAGAAGAACAAAATTGGGTGAGCTAAGTCGGATTTGTCTACTTGTTATTACCACCAAGTATCATCAAGATTGGGTGAAAAAATATTTGCTTGTATTTCGAAAACTCGTTATTTCTTAGAAACCTGGCAACCCCTCTCAATGAAAGTGCTTTTCCACAGTCTATGACTAGTGCTAATTGAAGAGGAAACAAAACATAGAGACAAAACTGAGTACTTCTTCATTTTGTCAAGTTTCAAAGATCTACTACAATCCATGTTGGATTTAGAGTTCCAAATTCATATATCTATATAAAAAAGATCAGAGTGAAACCTAAAAATAAAAACTGCTACTGTAATCGAACGCTTCAACCTAGAAGAACACAATTTGGTGAGCCAAGTGGGATTTGTGTACTGATCATTACCACCACGTATCTTCAAGATTGGGTGAAAAAATATTTGCTGGTATTTCGGAAACTCGTAATTTCTTGCAAGCTTGGCTTCTCCGCAGTATCGGCTTAGGGCTATTTGAAGAGGAAAAAACCATAGAGACAAAACTGAGAACATTTTATTTTGTCAAGTTTCGAAGAGCTACTACAAACCATGTTGGATTTCGAGTTCCTAATTCATCTATCTCATAGGAGAGAACAGAGGGAAACCTAAAAATAAAAACTGCTCTTGTAAACGAACGCTTCAACCTACAAGAGCAAAATTTGGTGAGCCAAGTGGGATTTGTGTACTTGTAATTACCACCAAGTATCATCAAGATTGGGTGAAAAAATATTTGCTGGTATTTCGGAAACCCGTAATTTTTTGGGAGCTTGGCAAACCCTTTCAATGAAAATGCTTATCCACAGTCTCTGCTTAGCGCTACTTGAAGAGGATACAAATCCTAGAGACAAAACTGAGAACTCCTTTATTTTGTCAAGATTCAAAGAGCTACTACAAACCATGTTGGATTTAGAGTTCCAAATTCATCTACCTATATAGGAGAGAACAGAGGAAAACCTAAAAATATAAACTGCTACTGTATACGAACGCTTCAAGCTAGAAGAACAAAATTTGGTTAGCCAAGTGGGATTTGTGTACTTGTCATTACCACCAAGTATCTTCAAGATTGGGTGAAAAAATATTTGCTGGTATTTCGGAAACTCGTTATTTCTTAGAAGCCTGGCAACCACTCTCAATGAAAGTGCTTTTCCACAGTCTCTGCCTAGGGCTACTTGAAGAGGAAACAAAACATAGAGACAAAACTGAGAACTCCTTTATTTTGTCAAGTTTCAAAGAGCTACTACAAACCATGTTGGATTTAGACTTCCAAATTATCTATCTATATAAGAGAGAACAGAGTGAAACCTAAATATAAAAACTGCTACTGTAGACGAACGCTTAAACCTAGAAGAACAAAATTTGTTGAGCCAAGTGCGATTTGTGGACTTATCATTATCACCAAGTATAATCAAGATTGAGTGAAAAAATATTTGCTGGTGTTTCGGAAACTCATTATTTCGTAGAAGCTTGGCAACCC
Source organism: Callospermophilus lateralis (assembly GCF_048772815.1). NCBI lineage: Eukaryota > Metazoa > Chordata > Mammalia > Rodentia > Sciuridae > Callospermophilus > Callospermophilus lateralis. The sequence continues at coordinate 52,247 of NW_027515932.1, forward strand.
CTCGCAATGAAAGTGCTTTTCCACAGTCTGTGCATATGGCTACTTGAAGAGGAAACAAACCTTAGAGATAAAACTGAGAACTCCTTTATTGTCTCAAGTTACAAACAGGTACTACAAACCATGTTGGATTTAGACTTCCAAATTATCTATCTATATAAGAGAGAACAGAGTGAAACCTAAATATAAAAGCTGCTACTGTAGACGAACTCTTAAACCTAGAAAAACAAAATTTGGTGGCAAAGTGGGATTTGTGTACTGATCATTACCACCAAGTATCATCAAGATTGGGTGAAGAAATATTTGCTGGTATTTCAGAAACTCGTTATTTCTTGGAAGCTTGGCAACCCCTTTCTATGAAAGTGCATTTCCACAGTCTGTGCCTAGGGCTACGTGAAGTGGAAACAAACGATAGGGACAATACTGAGAACTCCTGTATTGTGTCAAGTTTCAAAGAGCTACTACAAAGCATGTTGGATTTAGAGTTATAAATTCATCTATCTATATAAGAGAGAACAGAGTGAAACATAAATATAAAAACTGCTACTGTAGACGAACGCTTAAACCTAGAAGAACAAAATTTGTTGAGCCAAGTGCGATTTGTGGACTGATCATTACCACCAAGTATCACCAAGATTGGGTAAAAAAATATTTCCTGGCATTTCGAAAACTCGTTATTTCTTAGAAGCTTGGCAACCCCTCTCAATGAAAGTGCTTTTCCACAGTCTGTGCCTAGGGCTACTTGAAGAGGAAACAAACCATAGAGACAAAACTGAGAACTCCTTTATTTTGTCAAGTTTCAAAGAGCTACTACAAACCATGTTGGATTTAGAGTTCCAAATTCATCTATCTGTATAGGAGAGAATAGAGGTAAACCTTAAAATATAAACTGCTACTGTAAACGAACGCTTCAACCTAGAAGAACAAAATTTGGTGAGCCAAGTGGGAATTGTGTACTTGTCATTACCACCAAGTATCATCAAGATTGGGTTAAAAAATATTTGCTGGTATTTCGGAAACTCGTAATTTCTTAGAAGCTTGGCAACCCCTTTCAATGAAAGTGCTTTTCCACAGTCTCTGCTTAGGGCTACTTGAAGAGGAAACAAATCATAGAGACAAAACTGAGAACTGCTTTATTTTGTCAAGTTTCAAAGAGCTACTACAAACCATGTTGGATTTAGAGTTCCAAATTCATCTATCTATATAGGAGAGAACAGAGGGTAACCTAAATATAAAAACTGCTACTGTAGACGAACGCTTCAACCTAGAAGAACGAAATTTGGTGAGCCAAGTGGGATTTTTGTACTGATCATTACCACCAAGTATCATCAACATTGGGTGAAAAAATATTTGCAGGTATTTTGGAAACTCGTAATTTCTTGGAAGCTTGGCAACCCCTTTTAGTGAAAGTGCTTTTCCACAGTTTCAGCTTAGGGCTACTTGAAGAGGAAACAAACCGTAAAGACAAAACTGAGACCTCTTTTTTTTGTCAAGTATCTAAGAGCTACTACAAACCATGTTGGATTTACAGTTCCATATTCATCTATCTATATAGGAGGGAACAGAGGGAAACCTAAATATAAAAACTGCTACTGTAGACGAACGCTTCAAACTAGAAGAACATAATTTGGTGAGCCAAGTGGGATTTGTGTACCTGTCATTACCACCACGTATCATCAAGATTGGGTGTAAAAATATTTGCTGGTATTTCAGTAACTCGCAATTTTTTGGAAGCTTGGCAACCCCTTTCAATGAAAGTGCTTTTGCACAGTCTCTGCTTAGGGCTACTTGAAGACTATACAAACCATAGAGACATAACTGAGAACTACTTTGTATTGTCAAGATTCAAAGAGCTAATACAAACTATGTTGGATTTAGAGTTCCAAATTCATCTATCTATATAGGAGAGAACAGAGGGAAACCTAAAAATAAAAACTGCTCTTGTAAACGAACGCTTAAACCTAGAAGAGCAAAATTTGGTGAGCCAAGTGGGATTTGTGTATTTGTAATTACCACCAAGTATCATCAAGATTGGGTGAAAAAACATTTGCTGGTATTTCGGAAACCCGTAATTTTTTGGGAGCTTGACAAACCCTTTCAATGAAAGTGCTTTTCCCAGTTTCTCCTTAGGGCTACTTGATTAGGAAACAAATCAAAAAAAAAACCTGAGAACTCCTTTATTCTGTCAAGTTTCAAAGAGCTACTACAATTCATGTTGGATTTAGAGTTCCAAATTCATCTATCTATATAGGAGAGAACAGAGGGAAACCTAAATATAAAAACTTCTACTGTGGACGAACGCTTCAACCTAGAAGAACAAAATTTGGTGAGCCAAGTGGGATTTTTGTACTGATCATTACCACCAAGTACCTTCAAGATTGGGTGAAAAAATGTTTGCTGGTATTTTAGAAACTCCTTATTTCTTAGAAGCTTGGCAATCCCTCTCAATGAAAGTGCATTTCCACAGTCTGTGCCTTGGGCTACTTGAAGAAGAAACAAACCATAGAGAGAAAACTGAGAACTCCTTAATTTTGTCAAGTTTCAAAGAGCTACTACAAACCATGTTGGATTTAGATTTCCAAATTCATCTATGTATATAGGAGAGAACAGAGGGAAACCTAAAAATATAAACTGATACTGTAAACGAATGCTTCAAATTTGAAAAACAAAATTTGGTGAGCCAAGTGGGATTTGTGTACTTGTCATTACCACCACGTATCATCAAGATTGGGTGAAAAAATATTTGCTGGTATTTCGGAAACTCGAAATTTCTTGGAAGCTTGGCAACCCCTTTCAATGAAAGTGCTTTTCCACAGTCTCTGCTTAGGGCTACTTTAAGAGGAAACAAATCATAGAGACAAAACTGAGACCTCTTTTTTTGTCAAGTTTCTAAGAGCTACTACAAACCATGTTGGATTTAGAGTTCCATATTCTCTATCTATATAGGAGAGAACAGAGGGAAACCTAATTATAAAAACTGCTACTGTAGACGAACGCTACAACCTGGAAGAACACAATTTGGTGAGCCAAGTGGGATTAGTGTACTGATCATTACCACCAAGTATCATCAAGATTGGGTGAAAAAATAGTTGATGCTATTTCGGAAACTCGTTATTTCTTAGAAGCTTGGCAACCCCTCACAATGAAAATGCTTTTCCACATTCTGTGTCTAGGGCTACTTTAAGAGGTAACAAACCATAGAGACAAAACTGAGATCTCCTTTATTTTGTCATGTTTCAAAGAGCTACTACAAACCATGTTGTAGTTAGAGTTCCAAATTAATCTATCTATATAGGAGAGAACAGAGGGAAACCTAAAAATATAACTGCTACTGTAAACTAACGCTTCAACCTAGAAGAACAAAAATTGGTTGAATCAAGTGCGATTTCTGTATTGATCATTATCACCAAGTATCATCAAGATTGGGTGAAAAAATATTTGCTGGTATTTCGGAAACTCGTTATTTCTTGAAAGCTTGGCAACCCCTTTCAATGAAAGTGCCTTTCCACAGTCTGTTCCTAGGGCTACTTGAAGAGGAAACAAACCATAGAGGCAATACTGAGAACGACTTTATTTTGTCAAATTTCAAAAAGCTACTACAAACCATGTTGGATTAAGAGTTCCATAATCATCTATCAATATAAGAGAGAACAAAGTGAAACCTAAAAATAAAAACTGCTACTGTAAACGAATGCTTCAACCTAGAAGAACAAAATTTGGGGAGCCAAGTGGGATTTGTGTACTTGTCATTACCACCACGTATCATCAAGATTGGGTGAAACAGTATTTGGTGGTATTTCGGAAACTCGTAATTTCTTGGAAGCTTGGCAACTCCTTTCAATGAAAGTGCTTTTCCACAGTCTCTGCTTAGGGCTACTTGAAGAGAAAACAAATCATAGAGACAAAACTGAGAACTCCTTTATTTTGTCAAGTTTCAAAGAGCTATTACAAACCATGTTGGATTTAGAGTTCCAAATTCATCTATCTATATAGGAGAGAATAGATTGAAACCTAAAAATAAAAGCTGCTACTGTAAACGAACGCTTCAACCTAGAAGAACACAATTTGGTGAGCCAAGTGGGATTTGTGTACTTGTCATTACCACCAAGTATCATCAGGATTGGGTGAAAAAATATTTGCTGGTATTTCGGAAACTCGTTATTTCTTAGAAGTCTGGAACCAATCTCAATGAAAGTGCTTTTCCACAGTCTGTGCCTAGTGCTACTTGAAGAGGAAACAATGAATAAAGACAAAACTGAGAACTCCTTCATTTTGTAAAGTTTCAAACAGCTACTACAAACCATTTTGGATTTAAAGTTCCAAATTCATCTATCTATATAAAAGAGAACAGAGTGAAACCTACAAATAAAAACTGCTATTGTAAACGAACGCTTCAACCGAGAAGAACACAATTTGGTGAGCCAAGTGGTATTTGTGTACTGATCATTACCACCAGGATCATCAAGATTGGGTGAAAAAATATTTGCTGGTATTTTGGAAATTCGTTATTTCTTAGAAGCTAGGCAACAACTCCAAAGGAAAGCGCTTTTCCACAGTCTGTGCCTAGTGCTACTTGAAGAGGAAACAAACCATAGAGACAAAACTGAGAACTCCTTTATTTTGTCAAGTATCAGAGAGCTACTACAAACCATGTTGATTTTAGAGTTCCAAATTCATCTATCTATATAGGAGAGAACAGAGTGATACCTAAAATTAAAAACTGCTACTGTAAAAGAACGCTTCAACCTAGAAGAACACAATTTTGTGAGCCCAGTGGCATTTGTGTAATGATCATTACCACCACGGATCATCAAAATTGGGTGAAAAAATATTTGCTGGTATTTCGGAAACCCGTAATTTCTTGGATCATGGCAAACCCTTTCAATGAAAGTGCTTTTCCACAATCTCTGCTGACGGCTACATGAAGAGGAAACAAATCATAGAGACAAAACTGAGAACTCCTTTATTTTGTCAAGTTTCAAAGAGCTACTACAAACCATGTTGGATTTAGAGTTCCAAATTCATCTATCTTTATAAGAGAGAACAGAGTGAAACCTAAATATAAAAACTGCTACTGTAGACGAACGCTTAAACCTAGAAGAACAAAATTTGTTGAGCCAAGTGCGATTTGTGGACTTATCATTATCACCAAGTATAATCAAGATTGAGTGAAAAAATATTTGCTGGTGTTTCCGAAACTCATTATTTCGTAGAAGCTTGGCAACCCCTCGCAATGAAAGTGCTTTTCCACAGTCTGTGCATATGGCTACTTGAAGAGGAAACAAACCTTAGAGATAAAACTGAGAACTCCTTTATTGTCTCAAGCTACAAACAGGTACTACAAACCATGTTGGATTTAGACTTCCAAATTATCTATCTATATAAGAGAGAACAGAGTGAAACCTAAATATAAAAACTGCTACTGTAGACGAACTCTTAAACCTAGAAAAACAAAATTTGGTGGCAAAGTGGGATTTGTGTACTGATCATTACCACCAAGTATCATCAAGATTGGGTGAAGAAATATTTGCTGGTATTTCAGAAACTCGTTATTTCTTGGAAGCTTGGCAACCCCTTTCTATGAAAGTGCATTTCCACAGTCTGTGCTTAGGGCTACGTGAAGTGGAAACAAACGATAGGGACAATACTGAGAACTCCTGTATTGTGTCAAGTTTCAAAGAGCTACTACAAAGCATGTTGGATTTAGAGTTATAAATTCATCTATCTATATAAGAGAGAACAGAGTGAAACATAAATATAAAAACTGCTACTGTAGACGAACGCTTAAACCTAGAAGAACAAAATTTGTTGAGCCAAGTGCGATTTGTGGACTGATCATTACCACCAAGTATCACCAAGATTGTGTAAAAAAATATTTCCTGGCATTTCGAAAACTCGTTATTTCTTAGAAGCTTGGCAACCCCTCTCAATGAAAGTGCTTTTCCACAGTCTGTGCCTAGGGCTACTTGAAGAGGAAACAAACCATAGAGACAAAACTGAGAACTCCTTTATTTTGTCAAGTTTCAAAGAGCTACTACAAACCATGTTGGATTTAGAGTTCCAAATTCATCTATCTGTATAGGAGAGAATAGAGGGAAACCTTAAAATATAAACTGCTACTGTAAACGAACGCTTCAACCTAGAAGAACAAAATTTGGTGAGCCAAGTGGGAATTGTGTACTTGTCATTACCACCAAGTATCATCAAGATTGGGTTAAAAAATATTTGCTGGTATTTCGGAAACTCGTAATTTCTTAGAAGCTTGGCAACCCCTTTCAATGAAAGTGCTTTTCCACAGTCTCTGCTTAGGGCTACTTGAAGAGGAAACAAATCATAGAGACAAAACTGAGAACTGCTTTATTTTGTCAAGTTTCAAAGAGCTACTACAAACCATGTTGGATTTAGAGTTCCAAATTCATCTATCTATATAGGAGAGAACAGAGGGTAACCTAAATATAAAAACTGCTACTGTAGACGAACGCTTCAACCTAGAAGAACGAAATTTGGTGAGCCAAGTGGGATTTTTGTACTGATCATTACCACCAAGTATCATCAACATTGGGTGAAAAAATATTTGCAGGTATTTTGGAAACTCGTAATTTCTTGGAAGCTTGGCAACCCCTTTTAGTGAAAGTGCTTTTCCACAGTTTCAGCTTAGGGCTACTTGAAGAGGAAACAAACCGTAAAGACAAAACTGAGACCTCTTTTTTTTGTCAAGTATCTAAGAGCTACTACAAACCATGTTGGATTTACAGTTCCATATTCATGTATCTATATAGGAGGGAACAGAGGGAAACCTAAATATAAAAACTGCTACTGTAGACGAACGCTTCAAACTAGAAGAACATAATTTGGTGAGCCAAGTGGGATTTGTGTACCTGTCATTACCACCACGTATCATCAAGATTGGGTGTAAAAATATTTGCTGGTATTTCAGTAACTCGCAATTTTTTGGAAGCTTGGCAACCCCTTTCAATGAAAGTGCTTTTGCACAGTCTCTGCTTAGGGCTACTTGAAGACTATACAAACCATAGAGACATAACTGAGAACTACTTTGTATTGTCAAGTTTCAAAGAGCTAATACAAACTATGTTGGATTTAGAGTTCCAAATTCATCTATCTATATAGGAGAGAACAGAGGGAAACCTAAAAATAAAAACTGCTCTTGTAAACGAACGCTTAAACCTAGAAGAGCAAAATTTGGTGAGCCAAGTGGGATTTGTGTATTTGTAATTACCACCAAGTATCATCAAGATTGGGTGAAAAAACATTTGCTGGTATTTCGGAAACCCGTAATTTTTTGGGAGCTTGACAAACCCTTTCAATGAAAGTGCTTTTCCCCAGTTTCTCCTTAGGGCTACTTGATTAGGAGACAAATCATAGAGAAAAAACTGAGAACTCCTTTATTCTGTCAAGTTTCAAAAAGCTACTACAATTCATGTTGGATTTAGAGTTCCAAATTCATCTATCTATATAGGAGAGAACAGAGGGAAACCTAAATATAAAAACTGCTACTGTGGACGAACGCTTCAACCTAGAAAAACGAAATTTGGTGAGCCAAGTGGGATTTTTGTACTGATCATTACCACCAAGTATCATCAACATTGGGTGAAAAAATATTTGCAGGTATTTTGGAAACTCGTAATTTCTTGGAAGCTTGGCAACCCCTTTTAGTGAAAGTGCTTTTCCACAGTTTCAGCTTAGGGCTACTTGAAGAGGAAACAAACCATAGAGACAAAACTGAGACCTCTTTTTTTTGTCAAGTATCTAAGAGCTACTACAAACCATGTTGGATTTACAGTTCCATATTCATCTATCTATATAGGAGAGAACAGAGGGAAACCTAAATATAAAAACTGCTACTGTAGACGAACGCTTCAAACTAGAAGAACATAATTTGGTGAGCCAAGTGGGATTTGTGTCCTTGTCATTACCACCACGTATCATCAAGATTGGGTGTAAAAATATTTGCTGGTATTTCAGAAACTCGCAATTTTTTGGAAGCTTGGCAACCCCTTTCAATGAAAGTGCTTTTGCACAGTCTCTGCTTAGGGCTACTTGAAGACTATACAAACCATAGAGACATAACTGAGAACTACTTTGTATTGTCAAGTTTCAAAGAGCTAATACAAACTATGTTGGATTTAGAGTTCCAAATTCATCTATCTATATAGGAGAGAACAGAGGGAAACCTAAAAATAAAAACTGCTCTTGTAAACGAACGCTTAAACCTAGAAGAGCAAAATTTGGTGAGCCAAGTGGGATTTGTGTATTTGTAATTACCACCAAGTATCATCAAGATTGGGTGAAAAAACATTTGCTGGTATTTTGGAAACCCGTAATTTTTTGGGAGCTTGACAAACCCTTTCAATGAAAGTGCTTTTCCCCAGTTTCTCCTTAGGGCTACTTGATTAGGAAACAAATCAAAAAAAAACCTGAGAACTCCTTTATTCTGTCAAGTTTCAAAGAGCTACTACAATTCATGTTGGATTTAGAGTTCCAAATTCATCTATCTATATAGGAGAGAACAGAGGGAAACCTAAATATAAAAACTGCTACTGTGGACGAACGCTTCAACCTAGAAGAACAAAATTTGGTGAGCCAAGTGGGATTTTTGTACTGATCATTACCACCAAGTACCTTCAAGATTGGGTGAAAAAATGTTTGCTGGTATTTTAGAAACTCCTTATTTCTTAGAAGCTTGGCAATCCCTCTCAATGAAAGTGCATTTCCACAGTCTGTGCCTTGGGCTACTTGAAGAAGAAACAAACCATAGAGAGAAAACTGAGAACTCCTTAATTTTGTCAAGTTTCAAAGAGCTACTACAAACCATGTTGGATTTAGATTTCCAAATTCATCTATGTATATAGGAGAGAACAGAGGGAAACCTAAAAATATAAACTGATACTGTAAACGAACGCTTCAAATTTGAAAAAGAAAATTTGGTGAGCCAAGTGGGATTTGTGTACTTGTCATTACCACCACGTATCATCAAGATTGGTTGAAAAAATATTTGCTGGTATTTCGGAAACTCGAAATTTCTTGGAAGCTTGGCAACCCCTTTCAATGAAAGTGCTTTTCCACAGTCTCTGCTTAGGGCTACTTTAAGAGGAAACAAATCATAGAGACAAAACTGAGACCTCTTTTTTTGTCAAGTTTCTAAGAGTTACTACAAACCATGTTGGATTTAGAGTTCCATATTCTCTATCTATATAGGAGAGAACAGAGGGAAACCTAATTATAAAAACTGCTACTGTAGACGAACGCTACAACCTGGAAGAACACAATTTGGTGAGCCAAGTGGGATTAGTGTACTGATCATTACCACCAAGTATCATCAAGATTGGGTGAAAAAATAGTTGATGCTATTTCGGAAACTCGTTATTTCTTAGAAGCTTGGCAACCCCTCACAATGAAAATGCTTTTCCACATTCTGTGTCTAGGGCTACTTTAAGAGGTAACAAACCATAGAGACAAAACTGAGATCTCCTTTATTTTGTCATGTTTCAAAGAGCTACTACAAACCATGTTGTAGTTAGAGTTCCAAATTAATCTATCTATATAGGAGAGAACAGAGGGAAACCTAAAAATATAACTGCTACTGTAAACTAACGCTTCAACCTAGAAGAACAAAAATTGGTTGAATCAAGTGCGATTTCTGTATTGATCATTATCACCAAGTATCATCAAGATTGGGTGAAAAAATATTTGCTGGTATTTCGGAAACTCGTTATTTCTTGAAAGCTTGGCAACCCCTTTCAATGAAAGTGCCTTTCCACAGTCTGTTCCTAGGGCTACTTGAAGAGGAAACAAACCATAGAGGCAATACTGAGAACGACTTTATTTTGTCAAATTTCAAAAAGCTACTACAAACCATGTTGGATTAAGAGTTCCATAATCATCTATCAATATAAGAGAGAACAAAGTGAAACCTAAAAATAAAAACTGCTACTGTAAACGAATGCTTCAACCTAGAAGAACAAAATTTGGGGAGCCAAGTGGGATTTGTGTACTTGTCATTACCACCACGTATCATCAAGATTGGGTGAAACAGTATTTGGTGGTATTTCGGAAACTCGTAATTTCTTGGAAGCTTGGCAACTCCTTTCAATGAAAGTGCTTTTCCACAGTCTCTGCTTAGGGCTACTTGAAGAGAAAACAAATCATAGAGACAAAACTGAGAACTCCTTTATTTTGTCAAGTTTCAAAGAGCTATTACAAACCATGTTGGATTTAGAGTTCCAAATTCATCTATCTATATAGGAGAGAATAGATTGAAACCTAAAAATAAAAGCTGCTACTGTAAACGAACGCTTCAACCTAGAAGAACACAATTTGGTGAGCCAAGTAAGATTTGTGTACTTGTCATTACCACCAAGTATCATCAGGATTGGGTGAAAAAATATTTGCTGGTATTTCGGAAACTCGTTATTTCTTAGAAGTCTGGAACCAATCTCAATGAAAGTGCTTTTCCACAGTCTGTGCCTAGTGCTACTTGAAGAGGAAACAATGAATAAAGACAAAACTGAGAACTCCTTCATTTTGTAAAGTTTCAAACAGCTACTACAAACCATTTTGGATTTAAAGTTCCAAATTCATCTATCTATATAAAAGAGAACAGAGTGAAACCTACAAATAAAAACTGCTATTGTAAACGAACGCTTCAACCGAGAAGAACACAATTTGGTGAGCCAAGTGGTATTTGTGTACTGATCATTACCACCAGGATCATCAAGATTGGGTGAAAAAATATTTGCTGGTATTTTGGAAATTCGTTATTTCTTAGAAGCTAGGCAACAACTCCAAAGGAAAGCGCTTTTCCACAGTCTGTGCCTAGTGCTACTTGAAGAGGAAACAAACCATAGAGACAAAACTGAGAACTCCTTTATTTTGTCAAGTATCAGAGAGCTACTACAAACCATGTTGATTTTAGAGTTCCAAATTCATCTATCTATATAGGAGAGAACAGAGTGATACCTAAAATTAAAAACTGCTACTGTAAAAGAACGCTTCAACCTAGAAGAACACAATTTTGTGAGCCCAGTGGCATTTGTGTAATGATCATTACCACCACGGATCATCAAAATTGGGTGAAAAAATATTTGCTGGTATTTCGGAAACCCGTAATTTCTTGGATCATGGCAAACCCTTTCAATGAAAGTGCTTTTCCACAATCTCTGCTGACGGCTACATGAAGAGGAAACAAATCATCGAGACAAAACTGAGAACTCCTTCATTTTGTCAAGTTTCAAAGAGCTACTACAAACCATGTTGGATTTAGAGTTCCAAATTCATCTATCTATATAAAAGAGAACAGTGTAAAACCTAAAAATAAAAACTGCTATTGTAAACGAAAGCTTCAAACTAGAAGAACAAAATTGGGTGAGCTAAGTCGGATTTGTCTACTTGTTATTACCACCAAGTATCATCAAGATTGGGTGAAAAAATATTTGCTTGTATTTCGAAAACTCGTTATTTCTTAGAAACCTGGCAACCCCTCTCAATGAAAGTGCTTTTCCACAGTCTATGACTAGTGCTAATTGAAGAGGAAACAAAACATAGAGACAAAACTGAGTACTTCTTCATTTTGTCAAGTTTCAAAGATCTACTACAATCCATGTTGGATTTAGAGTTCCAAATTCATATATCTATATAAAAAAGATCAGAGTGAAACCTAAAAATAAAAACTGCTACTGTAATCGAACGCTTCAACCTAGAAGAACACAATTTGGTGAGCCAAGTGGGATTTGTGTACTGATCATTACCACCACGTATCTTCAAGATTGGGTGAAAAAATATTTGCTGGTATTTCGGAAACTCGTAATTTCTTGCAAGCTTGGCTTCTCCGCAGTATCGGCTTAGGGCTATTTGAAGAGGAAAAAACCATAGAGACAAAACTGAGAACATTTTATTTTGTCAAGTTTCGAAGAGCTACTACAAACCATGTTGGATTTCGAGTTCCTAATTCATCTATCTCATAGGAGAGAACAGAGGGAAACCTAAAAATAAAAACTGCTCTTGTAAACGAACGCTTCAACCTACAAGAGCAAAATTTGGTGAGCCAAGTGGGATTTGTGTACTTGTAATTACCACCAAGTATCATCAAGATTGGGTGAAAAAATATTTGCTGGTATTTCGGAAACCCGTAATTTTTTGGGAGCTTGGCAAACCCTTTCAATGAAAATGCTTATCCACAGTCTCTGCTTAGCGCTACTTGAAGAGGATACAAATCCTAGAGACAAAACTGAGAACTCCTTTATTTTGTCAAGATTCAAAGAGCTACTACAAACCATGTTGGATTTAGAGTTCCAAATTCATCTACCTATATAGGAGAGAACAGAGGAAAACCTAAAAATATAAACTGCTACTGTATACGAACGCTTCAAGCTAGAAGAACAAAATTTGGTTAGCCAAGTGGGATTTGTGTACTTGTCATTACCACCAAGTATCTTCAAGATTGGGTGAAAAAATATTTGCTGGTATTTCGGAAACTCGTTATTTCTTAGAAGCCTGGCAACCACTCTCAATGAAAGTGCTTTTCCACAGTCTCTGCCTAGGGCTATTTGAAGAGGAAACAAAACATAGAGACAAAACTGAGAACTCCTTTATTTTGTCAAGTTTCAAAGAGCTACTACAAACCATGTTGGATTTAGACTTCCAAATTATCTATCTATATAAGAGAGAACAGAGTGAAACCTAAATATAAAAACTGCTACTGTAGACGAACGCTTAAACCTAGAAGAACAAAATTTGTTGAGCCAAGTGCGATTTGTGGACTTATCATTATCACCAAGTATAATCAAGATTGAGTGAAAAAATATTTGCTGGTGTTTCGAAAACTCATTATTTCGTAGAAGCTTGGCAACCCCTCGCAATGAAAGTGCTTTTCCACAGTCTGTGCATATGGCTACTTGAAGAGGAAACAAACCTTAGAGATAAAACTGAGAACTCCTTTATTGTCTCAAGTTACAAACAGGTACTACAAACCATGTTGGATTTAGACTTCCAAATTATCTATCTATATAAGAGAGAACAGAGTGAAACCTAAATATAAAAACTGCTACTGTAGACGAACTCTTAAACCTAGAAAAACAAAATTTGGTGGCAAAGTGGGATTTGTGTACTGATCATTACCACCAAGTATCATCAAGATTGGGTGAAGAAATATTTGCTGGTATTTCAGAAACTCGTTATTTCTTGGAAGCTTGGCAACCCCTTTCTATGAAAGTGCATTTCCACAGTCTGTGCCTAGGGCTACGTGAAGTGGAAACAAACGATAGGGACAATACTGAGAACTCCTGTATTGTGTCAAGTTTCAAAGAGCTACTACAAAGCATGTTGGATTTAGAGTTATAAATTCATCTATCTATATAAGAGAGAACAGAGTGAAACATAAATATAAAAACTGCTACTGTAGACGAACGCTTAAACCTAGAAGAACAAAATTTGTTGAGCCAAGTGCGATTTGTGGACTGATCATTACCACCAAGTATCACCAAGATTGGGTAAAAAAATATTTCCTGGCATTTCGAAAACTCGTTATTTCTTAGAAGCTTGGCAACCCCTCTCAATGAAAGTGCTTTTCCACAGTCTGTGCCTAGGGCTACTTGAAGAGGAAACAAACCATAGAGACAAAACTGAGAACTCCTTTATTTTGTCAAGTTTCAAAGAGCTACTACAAACCATGTTGGATTTAGAGTTCCAAATTCATCTATCTGTATAGGAGAGAATAGAGGTAAACCTTAAAATATAAACTGCTACTGTAAACGAACGCTTCAACCTAGAAGAACAAAATTTGGTGAGCCAAGTGGGAATTGTGTACTTGTCATTACCACCAAGTATCATCAAGATTGGGTTAAAAAATATTTGCTGGTATTTCGGAAACTCGTAATTTCTTAGAAGCTTGGCAACCCCTTTCAATGAAAGTGCTTTTCCACAGTCTCTGCTTAGGGCTACTTGAAGAGGAAACAAATCATAGAGACAAAACTGAGAACTGCTTTATTTTGTCAAGTTTCAAAGAGCTACTACAAACCATGTTGGATTTAGAGTTCCAAATTCATCTATCTATATAGGAGAGAACAGAGGGTAACCTAAATATAAAAACTGCTACTGTAGACGAACGCTTCAACCTAGAAGAACGAAATTTGGTGAGCCAAGTGGGATTTTTGTACTGATCATTACCACCAAGTATCATCAACATTGGGTGAAAAAATATTTGCAGGTATTTTGGAAACTCGTAATTTCTTGGAAGCTTGGCAACCCCTTTTAGTGAAAGTGCTTTTCCACAGTTTCAGCTTAGGGCTACTTGAAGAGGAAACAAACCGTAAAGACAAAACTGAGACCTCTTTTTTTTGTCAAGTATCTAAGAGCTACTACAAACCATGTTGGATTTACAGTTCCATATTCATCTATCTATATAGGAGGGAACAGAGGGAAACCTAAATATAAAAACTGCTACTGTAGACGAACGCTTCAAACTAGAAGAACATAATTTGGTGAGCCAAGTGGGATTTGTGTACCTGTCATTACCACCACGTATCATCAAGATTGGGTGTAAAAATATTTGCTGGTATTTCAGTAACTCGCAATTTTTTGGAAGCTTGGCAACCCCTTTCAATGAAAGTGCTTTTGCACAGTCTCTGCTTAGGGCTACTTGAAGACTATACAAACCATAGAGACATAACTGAGAACTACTTTGTATTGTCAAGATTCAAAGAGCTAATACAAACTATGTTGGATTTAGAGTTCCAAATTCATCTATCTATATAGGAGAGAACAGAGGGAAACCTAAAAATAAAAACTGCTCTTGTAAACGAACGCTTAAACCTAGAAGAGCAAAATTTGGTGAGCCAAGTGGGATTTGTGTATTTGTAATTACCACCAAGTATCATCAAGATTGGGTGAAAAAACATTTGCTGGTATTTCGGAAACCCGTAATTTTTTGGGAGCTTGACAAACCCTTTCAATGAAAGTGCTTTTCCCCAGTTTCTCCTTAGGGCTACTTGATTAGGAAACAAATCATAGAGAAAAAACTGAGAACTCCTTTATTCTGTCAAGTTTCAAAGAGCTACTACAATTCATGTTGGATTTAGAGTTCCAAATTCATCTATCTATATAGGAGAGAACAGAGGGAAACCTAAATATAAAAACTTCTACTGTGGACGAACGCTTCAACCTAGAAGAACAAAATTTGGTGAGCCAAGTGGGATTTTTGTACTGATCATTACCACCAAGTACCTTCAAGATTGGGTGAAAAAATGTTTGCTGGTATTTTAGAAACTCCTTATTTCTTAGAAGCTTGGCAATCCCTCTCAATGAAAGTGCATTTCCACAGTCTGTGCCTTGGGCTACTTGAAGAAGAAACAAACCATAGAGAGAAAACTGAGAACTCCTTAATTTTGTCAAGTTTCAAAGAGCTACTACAAACCATGTTGGATTTAGATTTCCAAATTCATCTATGTATATAGGAGAGAACAGAGGGAAACCTAAAAATATAAACTGATACTGTAAACGAATGCTTCAAATTTGAAAAAACAAAATTTGGTGAGCCAAGTGGGATTTGTGTACTTGTCATTACCACCACGTATCATCAAGATTGGGTGAAAAAATATTTGCTGGTATTTCGGAAACTCGAAATTTCTTGGAAGCTTGGCAACCCCTTTCAATGAAAGTGCTTTTCCACAGTCTCTGCTTAGGGCTACTTTAAGAGGAAACAAATCATAGAGACAAAACTGAGACCTCTTTTTTTGTCAAGTTTCTAAGAGCTACTACAAACCATGTTGGATTTAGAGTTCCATATTCTCTATCTATATAGGAGAGAACAGAGGGAAACCTAATTATAAAAACTGCTACTGTAGACGAACGCTACAACCTGGAAGAACACAATTTGGTGAGCCAAGTGGGATTAGTGTACTGATCATTACCACCAAGTATCATCAAGATGGGTGAAAAAATAGTTGATGCTATTTCGGAAACTCGTTATTTCTTAGAAGCTTGGCAACCCCTCACAATGAAAATGCTTTTCCACATTCTGTGTCTAGGGCTACTTTAAGAGGTAACAAACCATAGAGACAAAACTGAGATCTCCTTTATTTGTCATGTTTCAAAGAGCTACTA